>NC_026000.2:36391763-36442008 GCF_000442705.2 Elaeis guineensis | reverse complement strand
ACTGCCTCAGGGTCTCCATCGTTTCCTCTAGTTCTTCCTTCTTTTGCAGCATATCCTAGAGCACCTGACGAAGTCGCCGGCTCTCAGCCTCCACTTCCCGATGCCACTTCCGCAAAACTTCAGACTCCGCCTCTGCGTCCGCGACGGCCTTCCGCTCAAGTCCCAGTTGGATTTTTACTTGTTGAAGCTCAGCTGTCTTCTCCCCAAGGGAGACAGAAATCCCTTCGACAGAGCCTCTCAAGGCTTGGAGCTCTTCGTTATCTTGGGCGTTAGCAAGCTGCGCCCTAGTAACCAACTACCTCTGGAGACGGACTACCTCGTCTGCCGCTCGACGGAATCTCCCCTTGTGCTCCTCTACCTGTCGGCGCCAGCTGGCCCGCTGTACATCGTGGCTCATCTCAGCATCTTGAAGCTGCCTCTGGAGGTCGGAAACTTTTTGTGACCATATCTGCTCATCCCGCGTTGTGAGCCGGGATGAGTTTCCTTCCAGCTGGCCGATCCTCCTCTTAGCAGCCGACAGCTCCACTTTAAGGGCGCTGATCCTGGCTTCTTGAGCCCAAGTTCGGTCACTGGCGCTCTTCGTGCATTCTTCGAGCTCCTTCGCAAAGTTCGCCTTCCTCCGGCTGTAGTCCATGATTGCCTTCACTTGAAGACTCCTGAAGTGGGCGGCCTCGGAGTAGCATTTTTTCGCTTGGCAGAGCTCGCCCTTCGACTTTTTCAACTTCTTCGTCAGGTGGAGGACCTCTTTTTTTAGCCGTTGGATAGTTGACTTCAGCGGGACCCCCAGGGGCAAGGGAAGTGCTTCGGCAGGACACTGCCATCGGAAGATGCAAACGTCAGAGACCAACTCTTTACAAGAAGAAAGGCAGAAAAGAAGAAGCAGGGGGAAGGAAAGGCCATCCACAATAAGAAGTTCGACTTTATTGATTAATTTTGAAGACAAGCGGAAAGGAAATATGGCGACAAAAGAAAGATACAAGGTCGGAGGTCTCAGACCTCGGGGGCAGGGGGTGGAGAGCCCGGCGCGGGGGGTGTGACTGCGGCAGCGGCGGACGAAGGGGCGGCCTCATCGTCAGACTCCTCCAGAAAGCCGAGTTCAAGGTCGGGGTATCTGCAGGCCACCCTCTCTCGGCAGAGCTCGAACCCCTTGGTGAACGCCTCCAGGCCGAACTGGACGTTCAGCTCCCTCATCTCCGCGGAGGCCTTGAACTCCTCCACCGCAAGGGTCCTGGCCTCCAAAACCAGAATCGGAGTTTGCTCGGCCAGATGGGCGACCTCAGCCTCCGCCTTCCTTGCCGACTCCTCCAGGCTTCGCCTCTCCTCCTCCCGGATTCGTCTTTCCTCTTCCCGGTCTTGTCTCTCTCTCTTCAGGGCCTCCCGGAGGGCGACCACCTCGGCCGTCTTCGCTTGAAGATGAGCAACCTCATCTCGGCAGCGCTCCTCCGCCCGAAGAAGATCCCTTCTCGTGCGGCCCGACGCCTCGACATAGGCGAAGAGCTGGTGTCCGATCTGCAAGGACAAATGGAGAATTACAACAAAGACCGAGCAACTGAGCAAATAAAAATCCGCTTACCTCAAGGAAGGACCCCAAGGTGTCCCAGGCCCGCTGCTCGGGATCAGCACGGTCGATCCTCTCCACGACATCGGGCAGAATACAACCGTCGAGCAGCCGACGGATCAGGGCCTTGTCGTTGAAGGGGTTCTCCGATCCCCCCTCGGAGCAGACGGACTCGTCTGCAGCGGCTCGGTGGCTGCTCGGCCTGCGGGCCACCGATTTTCTCCTCCTCCCCGCGGCAGGCGCCTCCGCGGGGCAGACCTCCGGAATGGGGACCCCAGTCGGTGGGCTCCCTGAGGGAGCCCGGGGGGCCGCTGGCTCGGCATCCGAAGGAATGTCGATTGCCGGGGTCGCCTGGACGGGTGCGGCCAAGCTCGTCTCCTCCACCCTGGCCCTCTTTGCCGAGCCAGAAGTCGCCGCGCCCTTCCTTTTCTGGGCTCTCATGGCCTTGGCGAGCATCCGTGTGGCTTCGGCGTCCATTGCTAAAAAAAAAAAAAAAAAAAAAAAAAAAAGAGAGAGAGGAGGAGAAGAAAAGAAGAAGGAAAAAGCGGCACCAATCAGTCCAAAAAAAAAAAAAAAGAAAATAAAAAAAAAAGAGAAAAAAAGAAGAAGAAGAAGAAAAGAAGAAGAAAGAAAAAAGAGGAAAAAGGAGAGAGAAAGAAAGAGAAAGAAGAAGAAGACAAGAAAAGGAAAGACGTGTACTTGCTGGATCCTAAGGGCTCAGACCGATGTTGAAGAGAAGCTGCTCCCTCAGTAGGTTCGGAAGGGAAGGAGCGGGGTAACTCAGGAGCTTCTGGGCGGCCTGAAGGTCGTCCTCTCCCAGGCCGGGAGCCCGGCGGACGGAATCCCTCAGAGACCCCCAAGGGGGCAGGCCCAATTCCAGGGTCGGGCAGTAAATGAAGAGAAATTTCTCCTTCCAGTTGTGAATCGAAGAAGGGGCGCCCTTCAGCAACCCCTTCTTACCGAACTGGGGGGAGAAGTACCACCAATCCTTCGCTGAAGGATGGCATTTGAAAGTGTAGAAATGTCTGAACAGGGAGAGGGAAGGCTATACCTCGGCTATGTGACAGAGAGAGAGAAACCCTATCAAAAACCTAAAGGAATTCGGGGTGACAGAAGCGAGAGAAATGTCTAAGAAACGAAAGAAGGCGGCAACAAAAGCTGGAAGCGGAAGCCGGAGTCCGGCACGAAATGCCTCCTGGTACAAACAAAAGCGACCAGGAGGGGGAGCGCTGGTCCGGTCGGAGGGGTCAGGAAGCTCCAGATCGTACTCTGAAGGGACCCCGTACCGAGCCCTTATCAGGAGAAGTTCGTCCGGAGTCGACGAACAAGGAATGGCACCCGGTGCGAAGACCGGGCGAGCCCCTGCCCCAAACGCGGGTTCGTCCGCAGAGACAGGGGCCGGGGGGTTTGAAGCGGAAGAACTCCCAAAACTTACGGGGGCAGAAGAATCGGAAGACATTTTTCTTTGGGGGAGAACCTAAAGGGCCCTAGAAAAGCAAGCCGAGAAAGGAGGGAGACGCCGGAAGTCAACTCAGGAGAGGACACGAAAGAAGTGGAAGGAGGAGAGGACCCTAAGCGGTAAGAAGGAGAAGGTGGGCACTAACCTATCTTGCTCTGGGGGCCTGGGGAGCGAGAAATGGAAGGCGCCTACGGCTCGAGAGGGCGTTCGCTAGAGCAGACTCTCGGGGAGATGACAGACGCCGGCAAGAAATCAGAAGCGGAGTGGGACGCCTGAAAGGGGGGAGGACGGGTTTAAATAGACCCTGGGATCCGACGCCATAATGATCTCGAATCTCCCCAGGCCAGTCCGCATCCGACACGTGTCCCACTCCCCATGGCAGACGGCTGAAGGCGGCTGGCGGTTGGCAGGGCCATAATTGCACCGTACCTAGGCCAGCGTACCTGCGGGGTCTTCGAAGCGTCCCCTCGTACCGCCCCAATTCGAAAAGACTCCGGCACGCGCTCATTTAATGCCGAAATATCTGGGAGCGACAGGGCGCGGGATTCGAAGGGACGGTTCTGGCTGTACTTCTGTGTACTTCCTTCGTTTGAAATTCAAAACTCGGATGTAGGGGGACTGGTGTTGGGTATAAAATACCCACAGCCGGAACCCACGGCGGAACCGCCACCAGCAAGTGCAGCTCCGCCCGGACTCCTACGGGAGCCGGGCTCCACCGCCATCAGCAAGTACAGCTCCGCCTGGACTCCCACGGGAGCCGGACTCCGCCGCCATCAGCAAGAACAGCTCCGCCCGGACTCCTACAGGAGTTGGGCTCCGCTCTCAATATCAATTGATCGTAAGCTCAATTCGGACTCCTATCAAGGCCGGACTTCACCCTTGACTTTGTTTGCAGCGCAGCTCCACCCGGACTCCTACGGGAGCCGGGCTCCACCGACGACATCAGCACAGCTCCGCCCGGACTCCTACGGGAGCCGGGCTCCGCCGCCATCAGCAAGCGCAGCTCCGCCCGGACTCCTACGGGAGCCGGGCTCCACCGCCATCAGCAAGTACAGCTCCGCCCGGACTCTCACGGGAGCCGGACTCCGCCGCCAACATCAAAACAGCTCCGCCCGGACTCCTACGGGAGCCGGGCTCCGCTCTCAATATCAATTGCTGGTAAGCTCAATCCGGACTCCTATCAGGGCCGGACTTCACCCTTGACTTTGTTTGCAGCGCAGCTCCGCCCGGACTCCTACGGGAGTCGGGCTCCACCGACGACATCAGCACAGCTCCGCCCGGACTCCTACGGGAGCCGGGCTCCGCTCACGATGGCTCCGACCATTGCCGAGCTTCAATCGATAGATCCACGCCCCCTGACAGGACCTCAAAACGGCCGCGACCCTACTCCACCTCCTGTGGCGGACTCCATGCAGTATCATCATTCCCTGACAAGCCGCATCAGCCATAGCCGCCCTGCTCCATCTCCTGTGGCGGACTCCGCACAGCTCCATTATCCCTCTGGCAGGCCACAGTAACGGCCACGAACCTGCTCCACCTCCTGCGACGGATACCATGCGATTCTCCTGACGATGGATGCTGCTCCACCCCTCATAACGGATTCCACATGGCAAGTCGAGGTGATGCCCACGTGTCTGCTCCATTATCTTTCGCAATCAATTCCCCTGACTGTGGGCGGCCCACTACCAGGCGGTTACACACGTCGCCATCAGTCCGTTGCCTCCCCCGCCTATAAAAGGGGGGACTCAGATACGTTATTTTTTAAGCTCTTTTGCCTTATCTCAAAACTCTGCTAAATTCTCCGTTCGAGCACTCCATTCTTGTTGAGGTAGAGAACTGACTTGAGCGTCGGAGGGTCTTGCCGGAGCAACCCCACCTCCAGTTTAGACTTCCCTTGCAGGTCCCGGCGGCGACCGCGGCTTCCTCAACTCCAGCTTCTCTGGCGCAGGCGGATTTTTGCACCAACAATATGTATGACTTAGATCCAGGACTCGGGTAGATATAGATTAGATATATTATGTGTGGGGTTAAAAGGTTTAACTTAGATCCATTTTCGCTACTATTTCAAAATTATTTTGAAATTTATGCATGCTAGTCTATCCATTTTCTAACAGCGGTATCAGAGCCACTGGTTCTTCATGATATGTTTAATCTGATTTTCATATTAGATCTGAAAGTTTAAATAGTTTAATATTGATCTTGTGCTGGTATAAGGTTGCCCTGATATAGGGTGTTGCCCAGCTATGCAACCCAAGAGGGGGGGATGAATTAGATTTTTTAAAAATTTAAACTTAACTTACAACTATAAAGATTATTTAACAATGAGCAAGATAAGTATGGAGAGTATAATTTTTGTAAGGTGTAGAAGTTGGTGCAAGAATGCAAGAGGATAAAAAAATTTAAAAGGAGAGCAAGTAAGCACAACACAAACAAGAAGATTTATAGTGGTTCGGTGCCAACCTTGCACCTACATCCACTCCCCAAGCTCCTACCTGGGAATTCAAATTGACTAAACTATATTCAACCTGAATACAATCGTTGGAACCTCCGACTCTAGCTATCCCAAGCTAGAATACTTATTTTTTGGGTACAAGCCAACCCAATACAATCCGATTCAAGGTTCGGATCAACCTTTCTACGTTCTGGAATCTTTCCAAAACAAAAACAACAACTCAAAAAAGAGTATTACAGTTAATTGCACAGAAATACAGATGAAGCTCCTTTAATGAGCGAATAAAGCTTTAAATATACTTTACACAATTAGAAGGAAGCTCTTTCTGATTTTCTCAAGATGGTTGGAGATTTGAATGAGCTCTTGAGGAGTTGGTGAACTTGAAATAAAAGCTTCTCGACCTTTTTAAGTGGACTCTTGCTTAGGGTTGAAATGAATGCTTGAAGAACCTTTTTCAAATCACTCTCTTATATTGATTCCCTCCTTTAAGTCCCTTTATATAACTTCAAATAATGTGGAGAGTAATCTGGGCTGAAATAGAGCCGTTAGAGCACATTAAATGAGCATTAAATGCAATTGAAATGGGTTAAAAACTAGCCGTTGCAAAAAATTTTTGTCACAGAGGTCGACTCATAGGGTCGACTCATGATCATGGGTCGACTCATGGGGTCGACCTCTGTGGAAAGAGTAGAAAATGACTGTTCTGTAATTTTGGTCTGCAGAGCAGCAGAGGTCAACTCATAGGGTCGACTCATGCTAAGGGGTCGACCCATGGGGTCGACTCACAGAGTGTGCTAGCCAACAAATTTTGCATGCCGTTCAGCCCTTCTGGCCATGAGTCGACTCATGGGGGTCGACTCAAAAATATAAACCTGATTTTCTTACAAAATATATTTCCAAAAATGTTGAAATTTCCTCCAATAGATTGCACATCTTTTGTTCTTGCTCTTGAGGCTTCCGAATCAGGTCTTGATAAAATTACGATTTTGCCTCTGAAATGCAATAAATCTTTTTTCAAGCCAAAATCATTAGTAATCCCTCAAATGCTTTGTAATCATCAAAATCAATTCAAGGAGCAACAATCTTCCTCTTTTTGATGATGATAAAATACTTGAGCAAAAGCATATATAAAGTATTGAACATGAATTTCAAATTTATGAAGATGCATCACCTAAATATTATAGCCAAATATTTGAATGAAATGTATCATAAGTAGTTTGAAGATAAATTTGAAATTTGCTTATAAGTTCATTTGCTTGAAAAAAAAGAAAAAAGCTGATGATTTTGATTCTTTGGCACATGATTCTTTGACACATGTGCCCATTTGCCTGACAATTTACTTATTGCTCATTCTTTATTGCTTATTACTCAATTTTGATTTTGATTCTCTACTCCCCTTTTTGACAGCATCAAGGAAGATTCTCTACTCCCCTTTTTAAGGACATATTTTCTCTATTCCCCTTTTATGATGGGATCAATTTTATTTCTTTAGCTCCCTTCTTTGATTGCTTATTTCTCTATTGCTTATTGTTTTACTCCCCTCAATATAACAAACATAAAAGATATACCAATTTTCTCATTTAGAAGATATTACAATTTATAGTATTTCACAATAAATATAAGTTATTTTAAAAGCAATTCAATTTGATCACATTCATAGATATTCATTGAAGGTCAAAATATCTGTATATATATTCAAAAAAGTGACTGAATACATAGGTGTTTCAATATATATGAGTCAACTTAGAGTATAAAATTCATAGATAGAAACTATCCAAGAGTCAATCAGTCAACACATTACATAGCCCACAAGATAGATCCTAGACAAAAACAAAAGAAATGATAGACTACACTGGATCTAATAGATATCATGGCTGGAAGGATCGGAGTCTGATGAATCAGAGATAGGGTGAGGAGATGTAGGATCATGTCCACAAGCTCGACCTCGATCGCGTCTGCCTCGGCCACAGGTAGAGGTGCCAGCACGAGAAGAGGGGTGGGAAGATCCTGAAGCCTGAGAAGCTATGGATTGAACTACAAGTGAGAGTCTGATGGTGTCCAGAAGATTTAAAGTTCTCGAGACAGACTGCATCAGGGCACTGAACTGAGTAGAAGCATGTTCACTAGAGCCCCTAATATCTCTCCTCAAGAAGTCAAAATCACTCTCTAAGACTCCTTGAAGTCTGGCCACCTCCGTAGATAGGTCTGAGACCTTAGTAATGTCTTATGCGGCTGTGGATGGGCTAGAGCTAATACTTGCCCCTGCAAGTCAAGTACTCTGCCAGTCAGTCTCAATATACAACCCTCAAGCTGCTCAATGCGTACTGACTGATCAGTAATCATCTGAAAAATAGTAAAAATATAAGGGATCAGTGTCTGATCAGATTCATCCTTAGATGTCGATCCCTGTGCAAAAACTGAAGTACCAATCTGTCAAGATATAATGGAGGCTACTCGTTGAGATATCATCTCAATCTGATCATCTGCCAATCTGAGCTCTGAAGGATGTGTTCTGCTGTCCGGCTGCTGAACTGAAGTGTGCCTCCTCGTAGACTCTGACGGACCAGCCTCGTGGTCAGAAACAAACTGAATATCTGGTGATACTGCCTTGTGATCACGGAGGGGTGAGGATGGTCCTTCCTCCTCTGCTCTATCCTCAGTTCTCTCTTCCACACCTTTTGTCCAACCACCATCAATTTTAGAAAATCCCATACGGTGCAATGTATGACGGTTGATAGTATCAGAGTGAGATAGTTTAGCTACAGCCTCCCCCTCAAAGCTAACTCCGAACCTCCTAAATACTAAAGTGAGAGCCATTCCAAAAGGCAAGTGTGCCTTGGACCTGTTCAAGGTCTCTCTCATAGCCTCAAACATCAAAGTAGGGAGGTTCAGGGGGGTTTGTGTAATCACATGATACATAATACAGATGTCCCGACCAGAAAGAAGATCATGTCTACCACTTCTAGGGAAAAATAATTTGGTTACCATGTGGTGTAGTAGTCTTATCTCAATGGAAAGAATCTTTGCCTCTAATTTGTTCAAACTTCCAGTGAAGGATCTCCCTAGGATAACATTTATTCCTTCCTCTTTAACTGAGAGTTCCATGTTGGTGTACCCCTCATAAGGTAAATGAAGTATCTCCCCCAAAAGCACAGGATCTAGGCTAATGTCTACACCCTTCACTGTGGATTTTACTGTTTCATTGCTGTACCCCAAGTTTAGATAAAACTCTCTGACAAGATCAACATATGTATTTTCTTTCAAGGAGCAGTAAAATTTCCAACTTTGGTCCTTGATCTTTGATCCGATAGTGAACCCTTCTTTTTCAAAAAATTGAAATCAATATTTTTTTTGGGCTCTACTTTCCTATCGAAGAGGGGTACCTTACTAGGGCTGATTGGTGACTGGGTTGTAGCTAGAGCTGAAGCAGGAGCAGGGTTTGAAGCAGAAGTGGTCTCGGTTGCTAGTCTCTTTCGGCGCACACTTTCCTCCAACCCACGAACGGATTTTCTCCTCTATGGAAGCTTCATCTTGGGAGCCATTTGCACAGGAAGGACTAGCATGGAACTTAGGAGAGCAAATGTGAGGAAGAGATGAAGGGTTTTTAGTGGAAAGATAAGAATTTTGGAGAAGTGATGTGCCGATTTGGAGAAGACTGGTAGAGTCTAGGGTAAGCTCGAATCGCTCCAAATAAAGAAGGAGAAGGGGAGGAACTTGGTTCCAAGAGGGCGATTTAGAGGGTGTGAGATGGTGGGAGAATGATCTTGAGAGAAAACTTGGATTTGAGGAAGAAGAGAGGGAGACTTTTGGTTTGGTGGAAGGAAGAAGGTGGAGAGTTGGGTCGGCTCAAGGAGAGATTTTCAATAAAAAGAGAGCACCCGAAGGATTTAGTCATTATTATAAATTTACCCTAGGATCGACCCTGGGGGTCGACTCATGGCACAGAGAAATTCAGAAAAATGATGAAATAATTTTGAAAAAAAATTGAAACATTAAGAGAAGGATGTTTACCCAAAAATTGATTATGAAAATGATAATTTTGGGCTTTTGAGCTCAAAAGAAAAGATGAGAATTAAGCTAAAAAGATTTTTGGTGGTGATACCTTGAAATCAGAGAGATACTTAAGCAGATGGATCAAGGATTCCTAGTTCTCTCCTAATTTCATAAAATCTATCTTCACTTAAGGCCTTGGTAAAGATGTCAGCTAATTATTTTTCAGTACAAACATAGTCAAGAATTATGTCTTTATTTCGGACATGTTCTCTTATAAAATGATGTCTGATTTCAATATGTTTTGATCTAGAATATTGAATTGGATATTTAGTGAGATTTATAGCACTAGTGTTATCACATCTTATGGGAGTTTCATTAAGTTTGATACCAAAGTCTTCGAGTTGTTGCTTAATCCACAAGATTTGAACACAACAACTTTCGGCTGCAATGTATTCGGCCTCGACCGTAGATGGTGCTATCGAATTTTGTTTCTTGCTAAACCAAGAGATTAGGTTAACTCCAAAAATTGGCAAGTTTCACTAATACTTTTTTTATCTAATCTATATCCAGCAAAATCGACATCTGAATATCCTATTAAGTCAATTAATAGTCCTTAGAATACCATAGTCCTAGAGTTTGTGTACCATTTAAATATCTAAGGATTCTTTTAACTGCATTCAAGTATGATTCTTTTGGAATTTGATTGAAAGCGAGCACAAAGACAAACACTAAACATAATATCAGGTCTACTAGCAGTTAAATATAATAGAAAACCAATCATGCCTCTATAAAATTTTAAGTCTATACTTTTACGTTCTTCGTCCTTGTCAAGCTTACATGATGGGCTCATGGGTGTGTCAATTGCTTTGGAGTTCTCCATTCTAAATCTTTTGGTAATTCTCTTGTGTACTTGCTTTGGGTGATGGAGATTCCTCCTTTGTTTATTTGATTTGGAGTTCGAGGAAGAATGTAAGTCTCCCATCATGCTCATCTCGAACTCCCCCTACATGAGCTTTGCAAAATCTTGACAAAGAGTTTCATTAGTAGACTCAAAAATAATGTCATCAACATATATTTGTATAACTAATATATCATCTTGATTTCTTTTAATAAAAAAGATTGTGTCTATATTTCTCTTGAAAAATTATTATTAAGTAAAAATTTGCTTAGCCTTTCATACAAGCCCTGGGTGCTTGTTTCAAATCATATAGAGCTTTATTTAATTTAAAAACATGATTAGGAAAAGCATGATTTTCAAAACTGGGGGTTGTTCTACATAAACTTCTTCAGCAATATATCCATTTAAAAAGGTACTTTTGACATCCATTTGAAATAATTTAAATTTCATAAAGCAAGCATATGCAAGTAGAAGTCTAATTACCTCTAATCTAGCAACAGGTGCAAAAGTCTCATCAAAATCAATTTCTTCTTCTTGATTATAACCTTTTGCAATCAATCTTGCTTTATTTCTTATTATATTTCCATGGTCATCTAATTTATTCCTATATACCCATTTTGTGTCAATTATTGAATAATTTTTAGATCTTGATACTAAAGTCCATACATTATTTCTTTCAAATTGATTAAGTTCTTCTTGCATTGCATTAATCCAATTATAATCTTTTTCAACTTCGTCTATAGTTTTAGGTTCAAGATGAGAGACAAAAGCAAAATGATTGAATGCATCTTTAAGTGAAGAACGAGTTCTTACACCATGTGTAGGATCACAATGATTAGTTCTTTGGGGTGATTGTGATCATACCTCCATTTTTTGGGTAGATTATTTGTACCTTGAGGTTGTTCTTGTTGTTATTCACCTTCCTCATCCTGTTTGTCTTCATGTTCTTCATCATCTTGAATTGTTGAATCTTTTAGAGTGATCTCCTTTATCCCTTCTATAAGAGGATCTGCATCATCAAAACCTTCATTCTTCCTTGAAGGAAGATCGTTAATTTCATTAAAGACAACATATATTGACTCCTCTACTACTAAGATTTTTTTGTTGAAAACTCTAAAGGCTTTACTAGAAGAGGAGTAACTAAGAAAAATTGCTTCATCAGATTTTGCATCAAATTTTTCTAGTCTTTCTTTACCATTGTTTAACATAAAACATCGACAACCAAAAATATGAAAATATGCAATGTTTGGTTTTCTTCTTTTCCAAAGCTCATAGAAATTTTCTTTAAAATTTATCTAATTAAAGCATGATTTAATATGTAACATGTCGTGTTAATTATTTTGTCCAAAAGTATCTTGGAAGGTTGCTTTCACATAGCATGGGACGGGTCATTTCTTCAAGAGTTCTATTTTTTATTTCTACTACCCCATTTTGTTGGGGTTCCTAAGTGCCGAAAAGTTGTGGCCTATTCTTTTTCATCACAAAACCTTTCAAAATCTTGATTTTCAAATTCGTTCCATGATCACTTCGAATATTTTGAATTAAAAAATCTTTCTTATTTGTGACTTTTCAATAAAATTTAGAGAAAACTTGAAAAGTTTCATCCTTGTGTGTCAAAAAGAAAACCCATGTAAAGCAAGAGAAATCATCAATAATTACAAAACATATCATTTTCCTCCTAGACTAGTAGTTCTAGTAGGTCCAAATAAATTCATGTGTAATAGTTCTAATGGCCTAGAAGTTGAAACAATATTTTTAGATTTGAATAAAACTCTTGTTTGTTTACTAGTTGGCATGCATCATAAATTCTATCCTTTTCAAAGTTCAATTTGGGTAAACCAATAATCAATTCCTTCTTAATGAGTTTTGAAAGAGAATGCATGCTAATATATGCAAGCCTACGATGTCAAAGCCAACTAGTCTCATTAATCTTGGCATTTAAGGCTACTAGGCATTGCATGTTTATTTTGGAAAGATCATTCAAATCTACCATATAAACATTACCATGTCTATGCCCAACAAATTTAATGCCTTCATTAATAGGACTAGTTACAATGCAAATAGAAGATTCAAAAATAACTTTGTATCCTTTATCACAAAATTAACTGATGCTTAATAAATTATATTTTAAATCATCTACTAATAAAATATTTTCAATATACTTGGAGGGAGTGATACCAATGTTACCTATACCGATGATCTTCCCTTTGCCATTGTCTCCAAAGGTGACCATCCCTCCATTTTTAGCATCAAGTGTGATGAATTGGAATTCATCACCAGTCATATGTCTCGAGCATCCGCTATCAAGATACATTTCTGATTTGTCCTTGGGATGCTAGACACACCTGCAAGCAAAAGTCAAGTTTTTACTTTAGGTACCCAAGCTTTCTTGATCCTTTTTGGTTAGTCACAATGGTTCCTTTTGGAACCCATATTTTCTTTGCATTAGAATTCATTGATTTGTTAGAGAGACAAGTGTATGACTTATGATCTATTCTATAATATTTGAAGCAAGTAATGTTTGAGAACTTATTGTTTGAAGAGTTTACATAGATATTTTTTAAAAATTTTTGTTTCTTTAAGGGTTGTAACCAAGACCAGCCTTATCATAAATGGCCTTTTGATTTTCAAAATCATATTAAGTTTATTAGAACTTAAGGTAAATTTTTTAACTATTGGTTTTAGCTTGACAATTTATTATTTAAATTCAGATTTTTTGAAACAGGATAGATTTTTCATTTGAAATGTTCTCATTTTATTTTAGTAAATATTGATTCTTTGATTTTAACTCTTTATTCTTTACCCCTAGCTTCTTTAGTTCATCAATTAAATCATAAAAAGCTTCATAAAGCTTTTCAAAAGTAAAGTAAATAGAAGTTGCAGAATTTACCTCATTTTTATGTACCATAAGGCACAAGTTGGCTTGTTCATTTGAGTCTTCTTCTTCGGAGCTTGACTCATCACTTCCACTCCAAGTAGCCATCATGGCCTTCTTCTTGTACTTCTTGGGACCCTTCTTCAGTTGTGGGCATTCAGACTTAAAGTATCCCATTTTTTACATTCGTAGCAAATAAGGGGTTGGTCTTTATCCTTTTCTTTGCTATGTTCCCCTTTTGTGGGTGGCCTCTTCCTCATTCCTTATTTTTTTTTCTTAAAAACTTCTTAAACCTTCTAGTAATGAGAGCTATTTCTTCATCCTGCTCTTCATTTTTGTATCATCAGTTTCTTCATCAAGTTGAGCCATGGATTTGAGGGCGATTGTCCTCTTCTTTTTGACTTCTTCTTCTTGATGTTGTTTCATGCTCAGCTCATGTGTCATCAGTGATCCTAGAAGCTTTTCCAAGAGTAGGATGTTCAAATCTTTGGCTTCTTGGATAGCGGTCACTTTGGCTTCCCAAGTTCTTGGTAAGGACTTAAGAATCTTTCTCATGAGATCACTGTTAGAATAAGACTTACCAAGACTTTTTAGACCATTATAATATCAATAAAATAGGTAAACATTTCAATTATAGATTCATCATGATCTATTTTAAAAAGTTCATATTTAAGTACGAGCATGTTAATTTTGGATTCCTTTACTTGATTAGTTCCTTCATGAGTTACTTCTAATCTATCCCATATTTCTTTAGCAGACATACATATTGAAATACGATTGAATTTATTAGCATCTAGAGCACAATACAAAATATTCATGACTTTAGCATTTAGTTGAGTCATTTTCTTATCAACCTCATCCCATTCTTTTTCAAGTTTGGTTGATTCCACACCATCAATTAATTTAGTGGGTGTGTGTAATCCATTTACTATGATACTCCACATATCATAGTCAAGTGCTTGAATAAAATTTTCATCCGAACTTTCCAATAGGTATAGTTTGATCCATTGAAAAGTGGAGGTCGGTTTGTGGACTGCCCCTCGGCTAGAGAAGTGCCAACTTGAGTTGTCATAGATCTTTAGCTCTTTGATGGTTAGATCAAAGTAGAACTAGAGCACCGGGCTCTGATACCACTTGTTGGCCAGCTATGCAACCCAAGAGGGGGGGGTGAATTGGGTTTTTAAAAATTTAAACTTAACTTACAACTATGAAGATTATTTAATAATGAGCAAGATAAGTATGGAGAGTATAATTTTTGCAAGGTGTAGAAGTTGGATGCAAGAATGCAAGAGGATAAAGAAATTTAAAAGGAGAGCAAGTAAGCACAACACAAACAAGAAGATTTATAGTGGTTCGGTGCTAACCTTGCACCTACATCCACTCTCCAAGCTCCTACTTGGAAATTTAAATCACTAAATCGTATTCAACCTGAATACAATCGTCGGAACCTCCGACTCTAGCTATCCCAAGCTAGAACACTTATTTTTCAGATACAAGCCAACCCAATAAATTCGATTCAAGGTTCGGATCAACCTTTCCACATTTTGAATCCTTCCAAAACAAAAACAATAACTCAAAAAAAGTATTACAGTTAATTGCACAGAAATACAGATGAAGCTCCTTTAATGAGCGAATAAAGCTTTAAATATACTTTACACAATTAGAAGAAAGCTCTTTCTGATTTTCTCAAGGTGGTTGGAGACTTGAATGAGCTCTTGAAGAGTTGGTGAACTTGAAATAAAAGCTTCTTGACCTTTTTAAGTGGGCTCTTGCTTAGAGTTGAAATGAATGCTTGAAGAACCTTTTTAAATCACTCTCTTATATTGATTCCCTCCTTTAAGTCTTTATATAACTTCAAATAATGGTGGAGAGTAATCTGGACTGAAATAGAACCGTTAGAGCACATTAAATGAGCATTAAATATAATTGAAATATGTTAAAAACTAGTCATTACGAAAATTTCTCGTCACAGAGGTCGACTCATAGGGTCGACTCATAGGGTCGACTTCTATGGAAAAGAGCAGAAAATGATTGTTCTATAATTTTGGCCTGTAGAGCAGTAGAGGTCGACTCATAGGGTCGACTTATGCCAAGGGGTCGACCCATGGGGTCGACTCACAGAGTGTGCCAGCCAACAAATGTTGCGTACCGTTCAGTCCTTTTGGCCATGAGTCGACTCATGGGGGTCGACTCAAAAATATAAACTAATTTTTTACAAAATATACTTTCAAAAATATTAAAATTACCTCCAATAGATTGCACATCTTTTATTCTTGCTCTTGAGGCTTCCGAATCAGGTCTTGATAAAATTATGATTTTACTCCTGAAATGCAATAAATCTTTTTTCAAGCCAAAATCATTAGTAATCCCCTCAAATATTTGTAATCATCAAAATCAATTCAAGGAGCAACATAGGGTTAGTCTCTTATATTGAAAAGATTGTCCTAGCATAAGATTATTTATTTTAAAAACTATTCTTAAAATAATTAAATCAATTTTTTAAATCTAAAAATATATGTATATGATATGTCTTTATTTATGTTAGATCTAAAATTAGAATGATTAGTTCACATTAGACTGGTATAAGGTTGTCCTGATATAGGATTTACCCTCTATATTAGAAAGATTGTCTTAATTTGATACGAACCGATTATTTGAAAAATATTTTTAAAATATTTTAATTATTATTTTAGATCTAGTTATGCATGTATTTGATATATGTAATTTTTATTTTAGATCTAAAATTTAATATATATGTGATATATGTTTGTAGTTTAGATCTAAAACTTCATATATGTTATATATGACCTTAGATTTAGATCTGAATCTGTTTCAAGATCATAAGCCACTAATGCATGCAACAAATATAATTTAAAAAAATATTTTTAGAATCTAAAAATTATGTTATTGCATGTGGATATTGGTTGAACAAATTAAGTTTAGTGATCAAACTACAATTAGGATCAATTGATTAGATTAGACTAGAACCCATTGTCGATTTTGAGCAGTTGATTGAACCTAATCAATGATTAGTTAGGATTAGGTCAAAGGGGCTCAAAATCGAGTTTAGTTGTAGTTGGTCGCATCGATTCATATTTTGATGTGAATTGATTGATTCAAGACCTAATTTGGCTCAGTGGTTCGGGTCGGATCAATAGGTTAACCTGATCAATTTTAATCAACCAATTTGACATCCAAGGTAAGTACCTAAATGAAGTTATTTAATTGATTCCGTTATCTAATCTGGTCAATTCATTGGTATCTAAGAAAAGCAACAGAGGGATCCCCACTCATCTTAACTTATCTGTCTATTTTGGAAGATTAAGTTTTATATTAGGTTACTTATTGACTTGAGTTCACCCATGCCGACTAAGTTGGTCAGACATATGATTATGCTGACTTGAACTTAATCAGTCAAATATCAGATCTATGACTTAGAAGAGATCTAAATCTAAATCTCCTCATTAAATATTAAGTCTAATAGTTTTTCATCATTGTAGAGATGCGGGTGCCTTCCTGATGTTGATCGTTCTCGACTGGTTATAGTGGTTCGATTGCATCAAAAAAGTACAACCACTCTATTGACATAGATGCCTTGGAGTAAAGATGGGATTGGGCTCAATAACTATTAGATGAGGGTCTCAATGATGGCTTTGCATCTGCTGGTGAACGATGGATCTGACTTAACTAAGAAATATGCCAATAACTGTTAGGTGAGGCCATAAGACTTAGAGACCAAACCCGTTGCACCTTGTTTAGTGAAGCAATGGATAAGGTGTAATCTAGTCATTGGTCTGTGCTCACTAATAACTGTTAGGTGAGGTGTGTACAAATCAATGAGAATGCAGTACCCACTAGAAACCGATCGTATATAGATTTTCATTTCTCCATCCGAGAAGTATGAAAATTTGAAAAAATAGTGGGAGCCTTATTTATTTTTAAAGTTTTTAAAATAAATATTTAATAAGTATAAACATCTAACTAAAAATTACTCTCTTTGTAGATAATCATATCAAGTTCGAACCCTTTAGCCCGTATCCTTGACACAAATAGGTTGACTGGGACAAACTAGAAACACTAGCTTTAGAATTTGAGAATCGTTCTCAATTTTGAAAGGCTAACCCATGTCCTAGATCAGGATGTGCCTGTGTTACTAGCTCATCCATCTCCTGATCAACGAGCCATACTTGAGAAGTAGATGGATGAGGATAATAAGGTTAAGTATTATATTCTAGCATTCATGTCCAATGATCTTCCACGCTAGTATGAAGACATGAGGACTGCCAAGGATATACTGACTCACTTGCAAGAGTTGTATCATGAGCAGAGTCATACAGCTCATTTTGAGATCTTTCAGAGATTATTCAAAGTAAAAATATGTGATGGCCAGTCCGTCAATGATCATTGTTTGATAATAATCAAGGACATCGAAGAGCTTCAGAAGCTTGGGATGAACATGGATAAAAATTACAGATGGATTTGATCCTCCAGTCTCTTTTTAATTCGCATGAACAGTTCATTATAAACTACCATATGAATAAAATTGATAACATTTTGTCCAATTGCTGAATATGTTAGTGACAACTGAGCGCACTAACTTTGAAAGGTTCAAGGGGTACGGTTCTGACTGTGGAACGGGCTTCCTCTAAGAGAAAGTATTCTTTCAAGAAAAAGAAGAAGCTTATGAAGAAGCAAAAGAATGAGATCAAGCCCAAAAAATAAGTTTCGAAGAAGGCCGACAATAAGAAAAAATATTTTCACTGTAATGTTGAAGGCCATTGGAGAAAGAATTATCCGACCTACCTGACGATTGCGAAGACCAGAAATAAGGATGGGCCTTCTGAAGGTACATCTGATTTGCTCATAATTGAAACTAATCTAAGGATTTCCTCTTCTTTTAGTTGGATTTTAAATTCTGAATCAAGTGCTTACTTGTGCACTTCTATGTAGGATCTGGAAGAAGTTAGAGGGCTTAGGAAAGGTGAGATCACTCTCCAGATCAACAATGAAGCAAAAGTTGCTACTATAGCCGTCGAGATCTATCCTTTGCGACTACCATTAAGAATTAGTTTAATTTTGAAAGACTACTATTTTGTACCTATAGCCAGTAGAAATTTGACTTCTATATCTATGCTGGCACTGGATAACTATAATTTTCATTTCAATAAAGATATGTGTATAATTTATTTTGAAAATAAAATTATTGTACGTGCTTTCTTGATTGATAGTTTTTATCATTTGCATATGGATGAGAGTGTTAATACTGATGAGCAAATTGTGAATGAAGTAGAGTCTAAGACACTTAAAGATAGGATAAGCCAAAAGTATCTATGGCTCCTTAGGCTAGGCCATATAGGAGAGGACAGACTCAACAAACTAGAGAAAGATGGCCTTCTTGGGTCGTTGACTTTCGAGTCTTATCTGATTTGTAAATTCTATCTTCAAGAAAAAATGGCTAAGCTATCCTTTATGGGATAAGAAAAAAGGGCCACTGAGATATTAGCCCTGGTACACATTGATGTGTGCGATCCATTCGATGTACAAGTCAAAGATGGCTATACCTACTTCATAACTTTTACTGATGATTATTCATGGTATAAGTTTGTCTATTTAATGCATCATAAGTCTAAAATCTTTGAAAAGTTCATTAAGCTCAGGCATGAAGTAGAAAAATAAACTGAAAAATTTATAAAGATTCTTCGATCAGATCAAAGAGAAAAATATCTTAGCAGAAAATTTCGAGCCTATCTCAAAGATAATGACATAGTCTTATAATGGATACCTCTAGAGATATCTCAGCTCAATGGGATATCTGAAAGAAGGAATTGGACCCTATTAGATATGGTCCAATCCATGATGAGCTTCACAGATCTTCTATTTTCTGAGGATATGCATTACTTTCTGTAATTTATATTTTGAATAGGATTCCCTCTAAATACTTCCTACCACACCATACGAGTTATGGCTATTGGAACCAGATCTAGGGTTTCAGGGTTAGATCTTGAAACTTTTTCAAGATCATACAGCGGAAGACTAAAATAAATCAAAATTTATTTTCTAAAATCAGAGAATCTCTAGATCTAAGATCCTATTACATGATTATTACATTGTATTAAATCAAAAATTAAAATATATAAATATAGCATGAACTACATGTTGATCATATCAACATGTTTCTATACTACATCTAATGTATGTATTAAACAATAGATCAGATCTATTACCTTGCAAGTTAGACGTTCTAACCTCGCTGATCCGGGTTGAGGATGATGTTGTAAGCCGCACACACATCCGCCTCTAGGAGTCATCCACACAAGCCCACGAATCTCGATCAGAAGTCCTGCTTCAGGAAATCAGCACAGTATGCTAGTACTGCGCTGATCCTTCTTTGATGGTTGATCAGGTGCCTCCTTCTTCTTGATTTGGACTCTTCCAAAGATGAAAAGTAGAAGGAGAGTTTAGATCTGAGACACTCTCAGAAAACTCAAGATGGAGGGAGGAAAGATATGAAAACAAATAACCCTAGAAGAAGACCCTCTTCTTCTTCTCATTTCTCTCTCTAGACACCCTAACTTGTGTCTTTTATATCTCCACGACCCAAAGGTCTTTCCTTTTGATTTTTGGATGGCCCAAAGACTCTCAAATATATATCTTCATCGAAAATTTTATGAAGAAACTCATCTTATATAGAGAGATATGATAGAGTCTTGTCCAGGTCAAATACCTAGTCAAGGCTTATCCAAACATGGCAAGTTAAGGGGCGCCCAACTCTTGAGCACCTCCTCCTTATTTTCGTGCATGGATTACCAAAAAGGTTCACAATGTGTACCCTAAAATCCATAAAAATTCCAAAAAAAAATTGGATAAATTCGGTGCAAAATTGAAAGAGTTTTGAATTTCTAAAACTCTATCTCATAGAATTCAAATCCAAACTTATTCTTTTTTATTTGATCCAAACCACCTTCCATGTAAGAAAGAAGAGAGGAGACCTTTTGTGAAGTGGGAGAGACCTGGGAGAGGGCTTTTGTCACACAAAATAAGAGGAGATTCGCGTTGAATGAGAGAGAGGGCGTGGGAAAGGCTATGTGGTGCAAGGTGGAATCCTAGTCTTACTAGGATTCTATCTTATGACTTGTTTTAATTTGATTTCTCAAACCAAATCAAACCAAAATTAGATCAACCCAATTAAAATAGGTCTTAACCCAATTAAGAATCTAATTTAATCAGATTAAATTAGATTTAAATTTGATTTAATTTTCTAATCAAATTAGAAATTAGATTGACCCAAGTCCTAGTTGAACTAGAACTAGTTTTTTCTTACACTTGGCTTATCTAATAAACTAATTGAACTTGATCCAATCAAGCCCAAACAAATCTAATTAAATTATATTTAATTAGACTTAATCTCAGCCATTGGCTTAATCAAATTAAGCTAATTAGCAATCGAATTGCTAATCGATCCTCCTGCAACACTTGCACTGGGTTAAATGTCAATCGTATTGATCATTTAATCCTAGAATGATTCTTAATCGTTGATCAACCATCTGATTGGATCATGAACTCTAATGTGTGTGACCTCATAGGTTCGAATCTAAGCTGGTAGCACAGGAATAAATTTTTATACCAATCGAAGTGACCATCTAGCAATGGTACCCGACGACCGGATAGGTCGAATGTGTAGAACAACATCCTTAGAATCCATGTGGATATAGTTTTCATATAATTCATCTCCTTGACCAAAATGATCATAGGACACCCCAGAGTTCAACTGTCAACTCTGATCAGGTTGTCCACATTGTATTTCAAAATATCAAATCCATCTGATGGATTACCCTGGCCAAGATTTTGCTAAATTGAAATACAACGACTCATTCTTCTCCAACTCTTGGAGTGGTCAATCCCATCTCGATCACACTCTGACTTCACAATACTTGACTGTGCCCAGAAGCCTTCCATCCTGAATTAAAAATTCAGTTAGTCCAGTACCAAAGCACAGTGAGTTGCTTGCAAGTCACTGAGGCGATCTAAGTCTAAGGACACTTATACCTATATCCCATCAGAGACATTCTCGACAGCAGAATACTCTGAGTTGGTCACGTTCAATGATGATGTACCCTTATATCTCACCTGTATGCCATACCAGTGTCTCCACACTCTTTGGTTAAGAGGAAACCAACCCATATGGCCTACAACGACCTATGCTCGATAGATGCTGTCGTCCTTATTAACAGCCTATCATTTGGTCGTGAACAGTTTTAAGGACTAATCGATAAATCCTCTCTTTATCGAATCTAAATAGTCCTAAGACTTCATCATAACAACGGAGTTTATTAGAAGATGAAAGCTTATGATGAAAATACCAAATATATTTTATTTATTAACAAATCAATTACAATACTTGGTTGCTCAACCGTCAACAGCTTGACGATTGGCTTTTTGGGACACATTTCCAACAATGGCATGGTAAGAAGCCAGCTCTTAGGTATCTCAAGATTTGGAGATATCCGACCCATGTCAAGCGATAGTAGGCGGACAAGTTAGAAACTAGGTCTTTAAGGGCTTATTTTATAGGGTATACTAAGAAATCTATGGATACTACTTCTATCTTCCTGAAGATCATAATGTGATTGTGAGTCATCATGTCATCTTCTTAAAAAAAGAGTTTATCCAAGATGGAGGCAGTGGGAGAAAGATTAAGCTCGAAAAGAAGGTCTCTAAAGACCATCGAGTCTGAGAATCTGAACCTAGTAGTGAGCCAGTAGATGTGGTGCCTCCTCCACCTCATAGATCAAGTAGGATCTTCTATCCTCCTAAAAGGTACTTAGATATTCTTACAGAAAATTTAAAGAAAGTATTTTTTGTGGGAGATAGGACATTAGAAATGATCTCAAGACCTATGATGAGGTAATATTAGATATTGACTTTGAAAAATGGATAGAAACGATGAAGTCAGAAATTGACTCTATGCATTCTAACCAGGTTTGGACCTTAGTAGATCTACCTGAAGGTATTGTACCTATTGGATATAATGTTAGAAAATATGTCCTAAAGCCAATCATTTGGATGATTGTGCTCTTTATAATTGTATATGAATTATAAATAAATAAAAGATATTTTTGTATTTTCATCATAAGATGTACATCTTTCTTATTAGAACTCTTGTGTTGTAATGAAGTCCTTAGAACTATATGACAATCGATAAAAGAAGATTTATCAAATAATTCTTAAATATGTTCGTGACCAAATGATACGTCTATTAAAGATGATGATGTTTATCGAGTGTAGGTCATTGTGTGCCATATAGGTTAGTTGTTCTCATAATCAGAGAGTGTGGAGACACTGGTATGGCATACAAATGAGATGTAAAAGTATATCATTGCTGAATAAGTGACTCACTTATGGAGTACTCTGCTATCAAGAGTAGCTTGCAAAGGATATGGACATAAGTGTCCCTCAAATCTAAGATCACCATATTGATTTGCAAGCAACTGACTGTGCATTGATGTCAGACTACCTGTATTTTTAATATAGTGACGGAGGCTACTGGGTACCATCAAGTACTTATGAAGTCTATATATGGAATAAGATGGGATTGATCTCTTTGGATTATAGGAGATAATGCATCACTGTATTTCAATTTAATAAATTCTGGGCTCAGATAATCCATATAATGGATTTGAAAGATTGAAATACTATATGGATGACTCATTCAGGGTTGACAGTTAAACCCTAGATCATTTTTTAGCATTAGAGGTTAAAGAAATGAATTATACGGTAACCATATGCATAGGTTCTTGAATATTACCTTATATATATTCGATATATCCAAATGTCGGAAACCATTACTAGATGGTAACTTCGATTAGTACAGAAAATGGTTTCTGTGCTACCAACTTAGTATTCGAACCTATGGAGTCACGTACAAAGTCAAGCAATGTAGGAAAGAATTGACTCAAGTCTATAAGTTTAATTTGAAAGTACTTGACTTGATTGAATAAATAAATTATCTTAATTGAGAATTAAATTAAGGGTCATATGGGATTAAATAAGTTGACTATGTCTAGCTAAGACTAGACATGAGGTTTAGATTTAATTTTGGGGATAATGTTAATCTGATCAATGATCCAAGAGATTTATGAGAGAATAAATTTAAGGACTAATTAATTTCAAATTTGATTTGATTTAATTAGGCATGAATTGGATTAAAAATTCAAGTTAGACTTAGATTAGAATTTTAATTGGATTAGGATTGATAGGCTCTTCGAAGCTGATTCGAATCAGATTTGAATCAGATCCAATGTGAGTCAAATATGATGTCATTTGATTTAGAACCAAAGAGTCCCATATACTGAGACTCTCTCTTATGGGAGCTGACTAAAAAGGAGAGGACGTGCCATATTATTTCGCCCCATTAGAATGCACATGATGAAAGTGTTCACGCATGAAGAAAGGAGGTGTCCTTTCTTTCTTACATCTCCTTTCTTAAATGGGATTCTTGTTGGACAAGACTCCTAACTATTTAGGATGTTGATCTAATATGGGATGCCTCACCTATAAGAATGAAAGCCCTTTATCTATCGGTTGGTTAGAGAAAAAATTATGTGACAAAATTCCCAACAATCACCATTAGAGAGAAAAGGGCGGACATCTTTCCTATTAGAGTGGGCTTTTCTCTCTTGGCATCTTCCTTCAAGGTGTCATTCTTCTTGGTGTGAAGAGTCCCTTCCAAGATCATATCTGCCTGTGAGACTAGATTTGTCCCTCTGTTTGCTGTCCCTTTTGAAGGTGTGAAGCAAAAAGATCATCCCTCTTCCCTACGGAGCTTGGCGTGCATGCGAAGTAGAGGGCCTATGCTTTCAGACTTCGTCAGGCATCAGATTCAAGTAACCTCTGAGAGTTTGATCCTTATTCCATTGTGATCAAGATAATCTATAATTGTTATGTGTGCTTTTGAATAGAAAAATTTTTAAAACACACCTTGACAATTCGATCAAATCGAATACTTTCTCTTCAAATGGTATCAGAGTCAAGTTGATACATGGTGTGCATAGTTAATTTTTTTGATATTTTTATATGAGATATATGATCAAATTTTTATGTAGGCTGATTTAGACTTATTAATTAAAAATTATTTAATCTGATTTTGATCAGATTTTAAGAATCTAATCAATGATTGATGATGGTTAGTTATAAATTTATTATAACAGAATTTTTTTGATGCAGATTTTTGCTGAAATAACAATCAAATTAAAATTTATTTTGAATTTATTTTAATAAAATTTTTATGATGATATTTTGGGTTAGAAGTTAGACTTAATCAAGATCTAAATTGAATCTATTTTGATAGATTTTCAAATCTGATTTTAAGCAAATTCTGCACAACATCAAATTAGGTCTAACCAGAATTTTAATTTCAATGTGTTCATGTGTGTGTTTGAATTACTTTTCTATGAGATTCTAGATCTGATTTAAATATTTTATATACTATATAAAAGTAGATTCAGATCTGAAATTTATATGAAATTTATCTCTAATTAATCTGAAGCATTGATCTAATTAGATTAGATACATAACATGCATGATATGATCATATTTAGTGCACATCTGAATTTTTGATTATTACATATATAGATGTAATTAATTTTTAAAATTAGATTTCATATCTTAGTTGCCCAATACTCAAATTGAGATTATCACCAGACCATCCGATCATAAGAGAAAGCAGAGATTGAGTCTCTCTCTTGCCTATTCGGTGGGTTCTCTTATAACGTATAGTGGTGCCATTGTGATCAAGTCTCATGCAGAAGAACAGTAAAAAAAAATTTAAAATTATTTTAATCATGAAAATATTTAGATTAGATCTAAAATAATTTATGATTAATTATAATTTTAATATAATTAATTCAGATATAAAAATTATTTTAAGATCTAAATTATAGGTTACATATGATATAGTCAGTAGAGATCTAAATTATGCTATGCTGCATGTGATGTACATAAGTAATTTAGATTAAATTAATACATATTTAATTATTAAATATAGATCTAAAAATTAGATTTTAGGATCTAAAAATTATATGATATATGATGTATGCTTCACTTAAAATTTAATAGAATAGTTCTACAAACTAAAATACACGGTTAACATACTTAATTTGGAATTAAGTGATTTAGATTTGAGAATTGAAGATGTTAAGATACCTCATAAATCAATGGCAATGGGTTAGTATGAATCAGATCTTCTAACTAAGTTAGATCTAGAGTTAGAAATAAATATGGACTAATTAAAAAATTAATTAAATTTAATCAAGAGTTGAGTTAGATTAGGTTAGAATTTCTCTAAGATCAACCTCAATAGTTGTAGCTTGATCAAATCCATATTTTTGACCATACCATATAGATCTAATTATGGCTCAATGGTTTAGTCTGAGTCTTTTAATGGATCAAATCAAAATTAATAGATCAATTGATGTCTCAGATAAGTTTGACAATATTACTTAACAATATGATCAGTGGTTTTTAATTGGTAGTCTCCTTATCTGACCATTTTGATGGTGTCTAAGATAAGTCGAGGCAAACCCTCCCATCGATCTCATTTATCTGACCAATACGGTAGATTATATTTTGATTAGATCACTAATTGATTCAACTGACCCATGCCATTAGGGTAAATCAGTATGACTGATGTAGGTGTCTTTAGATTAGGCCTGTCTCTAGTCCAATTCAATGTCTTAGTGAAGTCAGTGAGAAGATTTTTGACTGTTGATCGATCTCTTCTCTCATTCTCAAATTATTAAATCAGTTCAACTAAGTTAGGTGCCATTGGACCAGCTTGTCTATAGTCCTTTTTATGACTTGGTAAAGTCAGTGGAAGGATTTAAAACTCGTCGATCGATTGCTTGTTAAAATATTACAATCAAATTTTTTAAATTATTAGATCCATAAAATGAGCTAGTTATGGAGATAACTAGATCATAACTACCCATTAAAATGAATGATAATGGATCCAATAGTCTAGGTAAGTATTGCAGATCCATAGGCTTGGTGTTTATTTGGATATTGAAATTATCATTCATTATATGATACTCAATTGTGTCTCTCTGATGGATAGCCATGTTGACCGACCATAGTCGGGCCTGATCATTTGTTAGTTAGATGGACTGAATATAGTCATGTTAATGGTTGGACCTAACCAAGACTTTCAGTGAAGGTCCTATCCTATTGAAATGAAATCAGGGGTAAAATTAATTACTAAAATTTTTAAAAAAATAATTGGTTAAGAACCTATCCATAGATGCACATGGTTGGCTGCTATAGTCGGGCTCGTGTACAGTCTGTGTGGATTTTATTACCTGCTAAGAAATTAAAATAATCTTCGAATTAGAGATAGAGGTTATCAATTCGTATAAACTAGTGAGGAATATTTAAACTAAAGTCTAAATCTTTAGGATTAAATAATTCATATACTAATAGGTCTTTTATTTTTCTTTCGGAGATGGTTAGTAGTTTATCACTCCACTCACTGTTGGACAGTGACAAGTTTATAGGATTCAATATCGATAATTGATATCGAAAGTTGAGAATAGTTCTCAAGCATGAGAAGATCCTATATGCGATTATAGATCCAGCAATTGAAGTATCAACTCTCAATGCTGATGCGATGGTTAGAAACACTTATCAGAAGTGACTCAATGACTATATGAAGTATGTTGCATAATAAGGGCTGCTATAAATGATGAATTTAGTTGTAAATTTAATGATGCTCAGTCAAAAGAGATACCTCAAATGTTGAACAAGTTTTTTGGCACACTTAAGGATTTATCCTTAATAGAACATCGACCCTTTAAAAAAGGAGAAAATGCAAGGTGCAAAATTACCATGTTAATCCTAAGCAGTCTAATGAAGACCACAGACAAGCAAAAATAAATAGGTCTAGGAAGAGAAATCAACAAAAGATTGCTAGATAAGGTACTTATATGATAATACCTTATAATTTCTCTATCTGTGATATTACTATCAGGGTATTGGATACCAGAAGTCAATTCATATTTGTAATTCATTGCAAAGACTTTAGATTAGTAGAAAATTTGAGAAGAGCAAACGATTCCTGAATGTTGGAGATAGAAAAACTATTTCAGTTCTAACTATAAGAAAAGTTTAGCTTGCTCTCAATTTAAATATCATTATTTTAGATGATTGTCATTATTATCCATCTTTTCTTATGAATATTATTTTTATAAGCCTTTTGGCCAAAGATGGTTATAATTTTTTTATAAAAAAAATTACTATGATATCATTATGAATGATGTCATAATTATACGTGGATAATTGAAACATGACATTCACACATTATCATAATTTGTTAGTATAATATACACATCGAACAAATATCTTAGAATAGATAATGTCACGGATGCCTACCTTTGGCATTGTAAGCTCGATCATATAAATAAGAATAGAATAAGAGAAAATTCTTGATATCAATGATTGTGAATCATTATCGATCTATGAGTTTTGTCTTCTTGGAAAGATGACTAAGTCATCATTTATTAAAAAGAGTTGTTGCTCCTTGGATTGATTTTGATGATTACAAAGCATTTGAAGGGGTACTAATGATTTTCGCTTGAAAAAAACTTATTGCTTTTCAAGGGCAAAATCATAATTTTACCAAACCCTGATTTGAAAGCATCAAGTGATAGAACAAAAGATTTGTGATTCATTGATGAAAATTTTATTATTTTTGGACTTGTATTTTGAAAGATATTCATGTTTGAAAAATATGAGTCGACCCCATGAGTCGACTCATGGTACAATGAGCTGATTGGCACGCAGAATTTTGGCTGGCACAGTCTTGGCAATGTCTGTAAGTCGACCCCATGGATCGACCTCCAGGCATGAGTCGACCCATGAGTCGACCTCTGCTGTTTGAGGCCAAATTTACAGAACCTTGGGTCTCTGGTGGTTTTCTATTATTTTTCCACAGAGGTCGACCCATGAGCATGAGTCGACCCATGAGTCGACCTCTATGACGGGAATATTCCGCAACGGCTAGTTTTTAACCCATTTTAAGTACTTTTAATGCTCATTTAATGTGGTCTAACGGCTCTATTTCAGCCCAGATTGTTCTCCACCATTCTTTAAAGCTATAAAAGGGACAAAAAGATGGGAATCATCAAGAAGAGAGATTTTTGAAAAGAGATTTCAAGCAAACTTTTCAGCCCTAAGCAAGAGCTCACTCAAAGCATTCAAGAAGCCTTTAATTCAAGCTCACCAACTCCTCAAGTGTACATTCAAGTCTCCAACCACTTGAAGAAATCAAAAAGAGCCTTCTTCTTTTGAGTAAAGTGTATTTAAAGTCTCATTCGCTCATTAAAGGAGCTTCTTTTGTATTTTCTGAGCTATTGATTGTTATACTCTGTTTAAGTTATTGTTTTTGTTTTGGAAGGTTCCAAAACAAGGAAAGATTGATCCGAACCTTGAATCGGAGTGTATTGGGTTGGCTTGTACCCGAAAAATAAGTGGACTAGCTTGGGATAGCTAGAGTCAGAGTTTCCGACATGTGTATTCAGTTGAATACAAGTTAGTGGTTTGAAATTCCCAAGTAGGAGCTTGGGAGTGGATGTAGGTGCAAGGTTGGCACCGAACACTATAAATCCTTTTGTTTGTGTTGTGCCTAATTACTCTTCTTTAGAACTTCATTATTCTCTTACATTCTTGCATTTAACCATTAGCCTTGAATCAACTATACTCTCCCTATTTATTTAGTTATTGTCAAAATTTTTTATAAGACATAAGTTAAGTTTAAAATTTTTAGAAACCCAATTCACCCCTTCCTCTTGGGTTGCATAGCTGGGCAACAAGTGGTATCAGAGCCCAGTGCTCTAACCCTACTTTGATCTAACCAATCAAAGAGCCAAAGATCTATGGCAACTCAAGTTGGCACTTCTCTAGCCGAGGGGCAGTCCACTAACCGACCTCCACTTTTCAATGGATCCAATTATACCTATTGAAAAGCTCGGATGAAAATCTTCATTCAAGCACTCGACTATGATATGTGGAGTATCATAGTGAACGGCCCTCACATACCCACTAAAATTATTGATGGTGTAGAATCAGCCAAACCCGAAAAAGAGTGGGATGAGGTTGATAAGAAAATGGTCCAATTAAATGCTAAAGCTATGAATATTCTATATTGTGCTCTTGATGCTAACGAATTTAATCGCATTTCAACTTGCTTGTCTGCTAAAGAAATATGGGATAGATTAGAAGTAACCCATGAAGGAACTAATTAAGTAAAGGAGTCTAAAATTAACATGCTCGTGCATAAATATGAATTATTTAAAATAGAGCATGATGAGTCTATAACTGAAATGTTTACTCGCTTTACTGATATTATAAATAGTTTAAAGAGTCTTGGTAAGTCCTATTTTAACAGTGAGCTTGTAAAAAGATTCTCAGGTCCTTACCAAGAGCTTGGAAAGTCAAAGTGACTGCCATCCAAGAAGCCAAGGATTTGAACATTCTACCCTTGGAAGAGCTTCTTGAATCTTTGATGACATATGAGCTGAGCATGAAACAACATCAAGAGGAAGAAGTCAAAAAGAAGAGAACAATCACCCTCAAATCCACAGCTCCACCAGATGAAGAAACTGATGACACCGAAAATGAAGAGCAGGATGAAGAGATGGCACTCATTACCTGAAGGTTTAAGAAGTTTTTGAGAAAAAAGAAACAAGAATGAGGAAGAGGCCATTCACAAAAGAGAACAGAGCAAAGAAAAGGATAAAGACCAACCCTTATCTGCTATGAATGCAAGAAATCGGGACACTTCAAGTCCGAATGCCCACAACTGAAGAAGGGTCCAAGAAGTACAAGAAGAAGGCCATGATGGCCACTTGGAGTGGGAGTGATGACTCAAGCTCCGAAGAGGAAGACTCAACTGAACAAGCCAACTTGTGCTTATGGCACATGAGGATGAGGTAAATTTTGAAACTCCTAGTGACTTTACATTTGAAGAACTGCATGAAGCTTTTTATGAGTTAATTGATGAACTAAAGAAACTAGAGATAAAGAACAAAGATCTAAAATCAAAAAATCAATCTTTACTAAAACAAAATGAAAGCATTTCAATTGAGAAATCTACTCTGTTTCAAGAAAATCAAAATTTAAAGAATGAAATTGCCAAGCTAAAATCGATAGTTGAAAAATTCACCTTGAGTTCTAATAAACTTAATATGATTCTTGAAAATCAAAAGGTCATATATGATAAGGCTGGACTTGGCTATACTCCTTGAAAAAACAAAAGTATCTGAAAAATATCTATGTTAACTCTTCAAGTAACAAGTTATCTGATATTACTTGCTTCAAATGTGGTAGAGTAGGACACAAGTCATACACTTGCTTCTCTAACAAATCTGTAAACTCAAATGTAAAGAAAATATGGGTTCCAAAAGGAACCATTATGACTAACCAAAAAGGACCCAAGAAAGCTTGGGTACCTAAAACAAAAACTTGACTTTTGCCTGCAGGTGTGTCTAACATCCCAAGGAGAAAAAGAAATGGTATCTTGATAGCGGATGCTCGAGACACATGACTGGTGATGAATCCCAATTCATCACACTTGATGCTAAGAATGGAGGGATGGTCACCTTTGGAGACAATGGCAAAGGAAAGATCATCGGTATAGGTAACATTGGTATCACTCCCTCCAAATACATTGAAAATATTTTGTTAGTAGATGGTTTAAAGCATAATTTACTAAGTATTAGTCAATTTTGTGATAAAGGATATAAAGTTATTTTTGAATCTTCTATTTGCATTGTAACTAGTCCTATTAATGAAGGCATTAAATTTGTTGGACATAGACATGATAATGTTTATATGGTAGATTTGAATGATCTATCCAAGATAAACATGCAATGCCTAGTATCCTTGAATGTCAAGATTAATGAAACTAGTTGGCTTTGGCATCGTAAGCTTGCACATATTAGATGCATTCACTTTCAAAATTAATTAAGAAAGAATTGGTTCTTGGTTTGCCAAAATTAATTTTAAAAAGGATAGAATTTGTGATGCATGCCAACTAGGTAAACAAACAAGAGTTTCATTTAAATCTAAAAATATTATTTCAACCTCTAGACCTTTAGAGCTATTGCACATGGATTTATTTGGACCTACTAGAACTACTAGTCTAGGAAGAAAACGATATGGTTTTATAATTATTGATGATTTCTCTCGTTTTACATGGGTTTTCTTTTTGGCACACAAAGATGAAACTTTTCAAGTTTTCTCTAAATTTTATCAAAAGTCACTAATGAGAAAGAATTTTCAATTCAAAATATTCGAAGTGATCATGGAACTGAATTTGAAAATCAAAATTTAAAAAATTTTGTGATGAAAAAGGAATAGGTCATAATTTTTCAGCACCTAGGACACTCCAACAAAATGGGTAGTAGAAAGAAAAAATAGAACCCTAGAAGAAATGGCCCGTACCATGCTATGTGAAAGCAACCTTTCAAGATACTTTTGGGCGGAAGCTATTAACACAGCATGTTACATTTTAAATCGTGCTTGATTAGACAAATTTTAAAGAAAACCCCCTATGAGCTTTGGAAAGGAAGAAAATCTAATATTGCATATTTTCATATTTTTGGTTGCCGATGTTTTGTATTAAATAATGGTAAAGAAAGACTTAAAAATTTGATGCAAAATTCGATGAAGCAATCTTTCTTGGTTACTCCTCATCTAGTAAGGCTTTTAGGGTTTTTAACAAAAGAACCTTAGTAATAGAGGAGTCTATACATGTTGTCTTTGATGAAACTAACGATCTTCCTTCAAGAAGAATGAAGGTGTTGATGATGTAGATCCTCTTATAGAAGGAATGAAGGAGATCATTCTGAAAGATTCTACAATTCAAGATGATGAGGAACATGAAGACAAACAGGATGAGGAAGGTGAAGAACATCAAGAACAACCTCAAGGTACAAATGACCTACCCAAAGAATGGAGGTATGTTCACAATCACCCTAAGGAGCTAATTATTGGTGATCCTATGCATGGGGTAAGAACTCATTCTTCACTTAAAGATGTATTTAATCATTGTACTTTTATCTCTCATCTTGAACCTAAAACCATTGAAGAAGCTGAAAATGATTATAATTGGATTAATGCAATGCAAGAGGAACTTAATCAATTTGAAAGGAATAATGTATGGACTTTAGTATCAAGACCTAAAAATTATTCAATAATTGGCACAAAATGAGTTTTTAGGAATAAATTAGATGAACATGGAAATGTTATAAAAAATAAAGCAAGATTGGTTGCTAAAGGTTATAATCAAGAAGAAGGAATTGATTTTGATGAGACCTTTGCACCTGTTGCTAAACTAGAGGCAATCAGACTTCTACTTGCATATGCTTGCTTTATGAAATTTAAATTATTTCAAATGGATGTCAAAAGTACCTTTTTGAATGGATATATTGCTGAAGAAGTCTATGTAGAACAACCCCCAGGTTTTGAAAATCATGCTTTTTCTAATCATATTTTTAAATTAAATAAAGCTCTATATGGTTTGAAACAAGCACCCAGGGCTTGGTATGAAAGGCTAAGCAAATTTTTACTCGTTAATAATTTTTCAAGAGGCAATATAGACACAACCCTTTTCATTAAAAGAAATCAAGATGATATATTAGTTATACAAATATATGTTGATGACATTATTTTTGGGTCTACTAATGAATCTCTTTATCAAGATTTTGCAAAGCTCATGCAGGGAGAGTTCGAGATGAGTATGATGGAGAACTTACATTCTTTCTTGGACTCCAAATCAAACAAACAAGGAAAGAAATCTCCATCACCCAAAGCAAGTACACAAGGGAATTACTCAAAAGATTTGGAATGGAGAACTCCAAAGCAATTGGCACACCCATGAGCCCTTCATGTAAGCTTGACAAGGATGAAGAAGGTAAAAGTGTAGACTTAAAATATTATAGAGGTATGATCAGCTCTCTACTATATTTAACTGCTAGCAGACTTGATATTATGTTTAGTGTTTGTCTTTGTGCTCGATTTCAATCTAATCCTAAAGAATCTCACTTGAATGCTGTTAAAAGAATCCTTAGATATTTGAATGGTACTCAAACTCTAGGATTATGGTACTCTAAGGACTCACTAATTGATTTAATAGGATATTCAGATGCTGATTTTGCTGGATGTAGATTAGATAGAAAAAGCACTAGTGGAACTTGCCAATTTTTTGGAGTTAACCTAATCTCCTGGTTTAGCAAGAAACAAAATTCGGTAGCACTGTCTACGGTCGAGGCCGAATACATTGCAGTCGGAAGTTGTTGTGCTCAAATCTTGTGGATTAAGCAACAACTCGAAGGTTTTGGTATCAAACTTAATGAAAACCCATAAGATGTGATAACACTAGTGCCATAAATCTTACTAAAAATCCAATTCAGCATTCTAGGTCTAAACATATTAAAATCAGGCATCATTTTATAAGAGAACATGTTCAAAATAAAGACATAATTCTTGACTATATTTGTACTGAAAAATAATTAGCCGACATCTTTACAAAGGCCCTAAGTGAAGATAGATTCTGTAAAATTAGGAGAGAATTAGGAATCCTTGATCCATCTACTTAAATATCTCTCTGATTTCAAGGAATCAATGTCAAAAAAAAAAAAACTCTTTGAACTCAATTCTCATCATTTCTCTTGGGCTTAAAAGCTCAAAATTATCATTCTCATAATTGATCATTGAGCAAATATCCTTCTCTCAGAGTTTCAAATTTTTTTAGAAATTGTTCATCAATTTTTCTGAATTTTTGTGAACCATGAGTTGACCCCCTAGGGTCGACCCAATGGCAAACTTGCAGTTTTGGCCAAAATTCCCACGGGCTCTTTTCTTTTTTGTGTTAAAATCCCATTGAGCCGACCCATTCCACCGTCTTCCTCCTCCCTCCAAAACCTTAGGTCCCCTTCTTCTTCCTCTCCAAATCTAAGACCTACCCCCAAGATCTTTCTCCCATCACCCCTTACACCTCAAATCGCCCCTTGAGAATCGAGTTTTTCCCCTTTTCCTCCCTTGATTGGAACGGATTGAGCGTGCCCTAGCTTCCACCCTTCTCCTCCAAATCGGGATTTCACTCCTCCAAAAATCCTTATCTTTCCCCTAAAATTCCTCTATCTCTTCACATATTTGATCTCCCAAAACCCCTTGCTTGCTCTGGTGGTGGAAATGGCTCCAAAAATGAAGCTCCCACAAAGAAGGAAGTCGGTCTGCGAGTTGGAAGAGGGCGTGCGTAGGAAGAGACAGGCTTCTCAGACCTCATCTGCTTCCATTCCTGTTTCGGCATCTGCTCCAGGTTCTTCTCGGTCTCCATTAAGCCCCAGTAAAATTCTCTTATCTGTTAAAAAGGTAGAACCCGGAAAAATGTAGACTTCAGATTTTTTGAAAAAGAGAGGTTCTCCATTGGTTCAAAAATCAAAGATCAAGTTGAAAATTTTACTGCTCACTTAAAGAAATTACCTATGTGGATTTGGTTAGGAATTTTATCTGAACTTGAGCTATGGCAATGGAACAGTAACATCCACTGTTAAGGGTATAGATATCTGTTTAGATCCTATACTTTTGGGAGAGATTCTTCATTTGCCCTGTAAGGGATACTCAAACATGGAACTCCCAGTCAAGGAAGAAAGAATTAATATGATTTTAGGAGGAACCTACTCGGGAAGCCTAAACAAACTAGAAGCCAAGATCCTGTCCATTGAGATGAGGATACTACATCAATTGGTAACAAAGCTTTTCTTCCCTAGAAGTGGTAGACATGACCTCCTTTCAGGTCGAGACATCTGCATCATATTTCATGTGATTACCCAAACCCCCCTAAACCTCCCTGCATTAATGATAGAAGCTATGAGGGAAACCCTGAATAGATCCAAGGCACATCTGCCTTTCGGTATGGCCCTCACTTTGGTATTCAGGAGGTTTGGAGTTAGTTTTGAGGAGGAGGCAGCAGCTAGGCTCTCTCACTCTGACACCATCAACCAACATACTTTGCACCACATGGGATTTACTAGGATTGATGGTGGTTGGACTAAGGGTGCAGAAGAGAGAGTTGAGGACAGAGCTGAGGAAGAAGGTCCTTCATCACCTCTCTATGATATCAGGGTAGCATCTCCAGACATTCAGTTCGTTTTAGATCCCGAGGCTGGCCCATCAGAGCCTACTAGGAGGATACTCCAGTCCAGCAGCCAGACAGCAGAGCACTTCCCTCAGAGATCAGATTGGCTGATGACCAGATAGAGATGATCTCTCAGCGTGTGACTTCCTTACTTTCTTAACAGTGGGGCACTTCAGCTTTTACACAGGGATCCACATCACATGATGTATCTGATCAGACTTTGATCCCTTACATCTCCACTGTCTTCCAGATGATTTCAGATCAGTCAGTTTGCATTCAGCAGCTTGAGGGTTATATATTGAGACTGACTGGGAGAGTACTTGACTTGCAAGGGCAAGTGTTAGCTCTGACACATCCACAGCCACAGGAGTGCACCACTGAGGTCTCAGACCTATCTATGGAGGCAGCCAGACTTAGAGGAGTATTGGAGAGTGGATTTGATTTCTTGAGGAGAGAGATCAGAGGCTCTAGTGAGCATGCATCCACCCAGTTCACTGCACTGCTACAGTTGTTTCGAGAGCTCTGAACCTTCTAGACACCATCAGACTCTCTCTTGCAGTTCAGTCTATTGCTTCTCAGTCTTCAGGATCATCTCGCCCGCCCACTCGTGTCGGCACCTCCATTTGTGGCAGAGGCAGATGGGGTAGAGGATGAGCCCTTGGTCGTGATCCTTCATCTCCCCACCCTATCTCCGATTCATCTGACTGATCCATCCAGTCATGAGCTCTACTAGATCCTTGTTGTTAGTCTTATCTTTAGTCTCTTTCTAGGATCTATCTTTTGGACCATGTAATGATGTTGACTGATTGACTTTTATATTTTGGTATATGTATTGGAACAACTATATGGTATCAGTCACTTTTTGATTATATATATATATCTACTCCTTGACTTTCAATGAATGACCTTCAAATTGAGTTACTTTCAATTATGTGCATGCTTAAAATACTATGAATTGCATTTTGCTATCCATGATATCCAATGGTATATCTTTTATGATTGTTGTATTCAGGGGGAGTAAAACAATACGCAATTAGTAAAATTAATGTTAGTAAAAGAAGCTAAAGAAGTAACATTAGTAAAATTAATTCCATCAAAAGAAAGAAATAGAGAAAATATATTCAAAGAAAATGGGGGAGTAAAATAATTTTTGTTGATGCTGTCAAAAAGGAGGAAAAATTAAAGAATCAAAAGCAAATTGAGTAAATTGTTAAGCAAAAGCAAATGAGCAAATTTTCAAATTCTTAAGTAAATTGTTAAGCAAAAGCAAAAGAGCAAATTTTCAAATTCTTAGGCAAAGTCTGCTTTGCTCTGATATCAAAAAATTCTGCTCTGATACCAAAAATCACATAATCCAATAAGCAAATATTTTTAAATAAGCAAACTTTCAAATGAGCAAATGAGCAAATTTTCAAATGATCAAGCAATAGGCAAATTGTTAGGCAAATGAGCAACACAAGCAAATGGGCACATGTATCACGTGCCAAAGAATCAATCTTCTTTTCAAGCAAATGCACTTATAAGTAATTTTTAAATTGGTAGTAAATTTCTTATTTATCTTCAAACTACCTATGATGCATTTCATTCCTTTGAAATTCATGCTCGATGTTTCATATATATGCTTTTGCTCAAGTATTTTGTCATCATCAAAAAGGGAGAGATTGTTGCTCCTTGAATTGATTTTGATGATTACAAAGTATTTGAAGGGGTACTAATGATTTTTGCTTGAAAAAGACTTATTGCTTTTCAGGGGCAAAATCATAATTTTACCAAATTCTGATTTGAAAGCATCAAGTGATAGAACAAAAGATTTATGATCCATTGGTGAAAATTTTATTATTTTTGGACTTGTATTTTGAAAGATATTCATGTTTGAAAAATATGAGTCGACCCTATGAGTCAACTCATGGCACAATGAGCTGATTGGCACATAGAATTTTTGGCTGGCACAGTCTTGGCAATGTCTGTGAGTTGACCCCATGGGTCGACCCCCAGGCATGAGTCGACCCATGAGTCGACCTCTGCTGTTTTGAGGCCAAATTTACAGAACCTTGGGTCTCTGGTGGTTTTCTGTTGTTTTTCCACAGAGGTCGACCCATGAGTCGACCCATGAGCATGAGTCGACCCATGAGCATGAGTCGACCCCTGTGATGGGAATGTTCCACAACGGCTAGTTTTTAACCTATTTTAAGTACTTTTAATGCTCATTTAATGTGGTCTAACGGCTCTATTTCAGCCCAGATTGTTCTCCACCATTCCTTAAAGCTATAAAAGGGACAAAAAGATGAAAATCATCAAGAAGAGAGATTTTTAAAAAGAGGATTTCAAGCAAACTTTTCAGCTCTGAGCAAGAGCTCACTAAAGCATTCAAGAAGCCTTTAATTTAAGCTCACCAACTCCTCAAGTGCACATTCAAATCTCCAACCACCTTGAGGAAATCAAAAAGAGCCTTCTTCTCTTTGAGTAAAGTGTATTTAAAGTCTCATTCGCTCATTAAAGGAGCTTCTTTTATATTTTCTGAGCTATTGATTGTTATACTCTGTTTAAGTTATTGTTTTTGTTTTGGAAGGGTTCCAAAATAAGGGAAGGTTGATCCGAACCTTGAATCGGAGTGTATTAGATTGGCTTGTACCCAAAAAATAAGTGGACTAGCTTGGGATAGCTAGATTCAGAGTTTTCGACGTGTGTATTCAGGTTGAATACAAGTTAGTGGTTTGAAATTTCAAGTAGGAGCTTGGGGAGTGGATGTAGGTGCAAGGTTGGCACCGAACCACTATAAATCTTTTTGTTTGTGTTGTGCCTAATTGCTCTTCTTTAGAACTTCATTATTCTCTTGCATTCTTGCATTTAACCATTAGCCTTGAATCAACTATACTCTCCCTATTTATTTAGCTATTATCAAATATTTTTCATAAGACATAAGTTAAGTTTAAAATTTTTAGAAACCCAATTCACCGCCCCCCCTCTTGGGTTGCATAGCTGGGCAACAAGAGTGAATGAGCCTGTGATGTTCTAAGTCTAGTACATAGTGATATATGTAGACCTATGAATATAGGTGCCAGAGAAGGATATTATATTTCATTATATTTACTGACAACCTATCGAGGTATGGATATGTCTATCTTATGAAGCACAAGTCTGAATCATTTAAAATATTCAAACGATTTCGTAATAAGATAGAAAAAAAAATAGAAAAGAGTATTAAAACTCTTCGATCTGATAGAGGAGGTGAATATCTTTTTAATAAATTTTTAATATATTTAGGAGCGAATGCGATTCTATCACAATGGATTTCTCCAGGGACACCAAAGCATAATGACATCTTGAAAAAGAGGAATCGAATCCTGTTGGACATGATTCGATCTATGATGGGCTTTGCGAGTTTGATGATCTCTTTTTGGGGTTATGCACTTGAGACTGTGTGCTATATTCTAAACAATATTTCAAACAAATCGATCACAGAAACTCCATATGAGATATGGACTGAACGTAGGCTGACACTCTCTCACCTTAGGATTAGGGGTTATCCAACTTATGTAAAATATTTATAGATCGACAAGCTCAGATCTAGGTCTGATAAGTATCATTTTATGGGATATCCAAAAAAAACTAAAGATATTATTTCTATCTTGCTGAAGAATAAAAGTTGTTCATCAACAATAAAATAGTCTTTTTGAAAAAAGAGTTTCTTTGTGAAGGAACTGATGCCTCTAAGATTGAACTTGATGAAGTTCGATAGATAGAAGAACCAATATAGACCAATGAAAATATAGAACTAAATTTGATTAGATTAAATTTAGAGCCCATTGTTGAGGCACCTTTAAGAAGATCCAATAGAATACCACATCAGTTAGACAGATACTATGGTTTCTTGATCCGAGATGATGATTCTATTGAACTGGATGAGAACGATGAGGATCCGATCACCTACATACATGGATGCCATGCAAAGGTCTAACTTTGAGAAATGGCTTGAGGCTATGAAATCTGAGATGGAGTTCATAGAGATCAATAGTGTATGGATACTTGTTGATCCACCTGAAGAGATTAAATCCATAGGGCGTAAATGATATTCAAAAGGAAAAGTGCACAGATGGAAAGGTAGAGATCTATAAAGTTCATTTGATTGTCAAGAGATATCGTCAATGTTATGGTATTGACTATGATGAGATATTTTTTTTGTGGCAATGCTCAAGTCTATCCGAATTATGCTTGTGATAGTGGCACACTTAGATTATGAAATCTGATAAATGGATGTCAAAATTACTTTTCTTGATGAAGAGCTGGAAGAAGAGATATATATGATACAACCTAAAGGGTTCACATCTACAAATGAATCAAAAATGTGCAAGCTTCAAAGATCCATTTATGAATTGAAGCAGGCATCTCGAAGTTGGAACATACATTTTGATAAGGTGATCAAAATATATGGCTTCGTTACGAATGGAGAAGAACAATATATTTATAAATAGGCTAATGGTTCTATAGTTATCTTTCTTGTATTGTATGTGAATGACATATTGTTAATAGAAAATAATGTTCCTACTTCACAAAGTATAAAGTTTTGGCTGTGTTCATGTACAGTTCTCCATGAAGGATTTAGGAGAAGCATCCTTCATCTGAGGGATGAAGATCTATAGAGATAGATCTAAGAAGCTACTTAGATTGTCCCAATCCACATGTATCGATACTATGCTGAAACAGTTCAGCATAAAAAATTTTAAGAAAAGCTATCTTTCGATAGGCCATGAAATTACTCTCTCTAAGAAGGATTGTCCGACAACTCCATAAAAGAAAAGTGTATGAGTAGATCCCATATGCTTTGATAGTGGAATCTATCATGTACATCATGATATGTACCAAGTCAGATGTAGCACACTCACTAAGGGTAGTGAGTAGGTACCAGTTTGATCCGAAAGAAAACTATTGAAAGATTGTAAAGATAAACTTTAAGTATTTAAGAAATACTAAGGACCAATGGCTTATCTATGGAAATACTGACTTAAAACTTGTGGGATATATTGATTTCGTCTTTCAGTCAGATCATAATGATAGCAAGAGCATGTTAGGTTATATATTATCTTGAATAGAGGAGTAATCTGCTGAAAAAGTTTCAAGCAGCATATTGTAGCTGACTCAACTTGCGAGGTAAAATATATCACAGTATCTGATGCTGCGAAAAAAACTGTCTAGTTATGAAGTTCATTAGCGAGCTTGGAGTGGCACCCTCTCTAGATGGTCCTATTTTGCTGTGCTGTGACAACACTAGAGTCATAACTCAAGCAAAAGAACCAAAGTCCCATCAGTGCATCAAGCATATTCTGTGCTGCTACCATCTGGTTCGAAAGGTCGTGGATCAAGATTGTTGGGAAATATATCCCAAAAGCCAATCATCAATCTGTTGATGGTTGAGCAACTGTGTAATTGATTTGTTAATAAATAAAATATATTTTTGGTATTTTTATCATAAGTTTTCATCTTCTAATGAACTCTGTTGTTATGATGAAGTCCTTAGGACTATTTAGGCTTGATAAAGAGAGAATTTATCGATTAGTCCTTAAAACTATTCATGACCAAATGATAGGTTGTTAATAAGGACGACAGCTTCTATCGAGCATAGGTCGCTGTAGGCCATATGAGTTGGTTGTCCTCTTAACCAAAGAGTATGGAGACACTGGTATGGCATACAGATGAGATGTAAGGGTACATCATCATTGAATATGCCAACTCTAGAGCATTCTGCTATCGAAAATATCTCTGATGGGATATAGGTATAAGTGTCCCTTAGACTGAGATCGCCTTAGTGACTTGCAAGCAACTCACTGTGCTTTGGTACTAGACTAACTGAATTTTTAATTCAGTGATGGAAGGCTTATGGGTACAGTCATGTACTTGCAAAGTCAGAGTATGATCAAGATGGGATTGACCACTCCAAAAGTTAGAGAAGAATGAGTCGCTGTATTTCAATTTAGCAAAACTTTGGCCAGGGTAATCCATCAGATGGATTTGATCTTTTGAAATACAATTGGGCAACCTGATCAAAGTTGATAGTTAAACTCTGAGGTATCCTATGAGCATTTTGGTCAAGGGGATGAATTATATGAAAACTATATCCACATGGGTTATAAGGATATTGTTCTATACATTCGACCTATCTGATCGTCGGGTATTATTGCTAGATGGTCACTTTGATTGGTACAAAAATTTATTTCTATGCTACCGACTTAGGTTCAGACTTATGAGGTCACACACATTAGAGTTCATGATCCGATCAGATGGTTGATCAATGATTAAGAATTATTCTAGGGTTAAATGATCAATACGATTGACATTTAACCTAGTGCAAATATTGCAGGAGGATCGATTAGCAATTCGATTGCTAATTGGCTTAATTTGATTAAGCCAAAAAATTAAGATTAAGTATAATTAAATATAATTTAATTAAATTTGGTTTGAGCTTGATTGGATCAAGTCCAATTGATTTATTGGATAAGCCAAGTACAAGAAAAAACTAGTCCTAGCCTAATTAGGACTTGGGTCAACCTAATTTTTAATTTGATTAAAAAATTAAATCAAAATTAAATTAAATTTAATCTGATTAAATTAGACTTTTAATTAGGTTAAGATCTATTTTAATTAGGTTGATTTAATTTTGGTTTGATTTGGTTTAAGAAACCAAATTTGAACAAGTCATAGATTGAATCCTAGTAAGACTAGGATTCCACCTTGTGCCACCTTAGCCCCCCACGCCCACTCTCTCTTATCCCAATCCACTCTCTCTTATTTTGTTGACAAAACTCTCTCTTCCAGGTCTTCACGCATGCTCAAAATTTTCTCTCTTTCTCTCTTACATGGAATATGGTTGTGGATCAAGTCAAAGTAGGAATTAGTGTGGATTTCAAATTCTATGAGATAGAGTTTTAGGAAATCAAAACTCTTTCCTTATGGCACTGATTTTAGTCAGATTTTTTTAAATTTTTGTAGATTTTATGGCACATAATATATACCCTTTTTTGGTGGTCCATGTAGAAAAAAAAGGAGGGGATGCCCAAGAGTTGGGCACCCCTTGTCTTGCCTTGTTTGGATAATCCTTGACTAGTATTTGACCTAGACAAGGACTCTTCATATCTCTCTATTTAAAATAAATTTCTTCATAAAATTTTTGTAAATTATAGAGCATTGAGAGACCTTTGGGGCAGCCAAAAATCAAGGAGAAAGAGTTTGGGGCATGGAGATCTAATAGACACAAAACTAGGTGTCTGGGTTAAAGCAAAGAGAACAAGAAGAGGGTCTTCTTCTAGAGTTGCTGGGTTCATCCCTTCCCTTCCTCCATCTGTAAGTTTTCTAAGAGTGTCTCATCTAAAACTCCTTCTCCTACTTTTATCTTTAGAAGAGTCAAAATTAAGAAGAAGGAAGCATCTGATCGACCATCGAAGAAGGATTAGCGCAGTACTAGTATACTGTGCTAATTTCTTGGACCAGACTTCTGATCGTGATTCGTGGACTCGTGTGGAGACTCCTAGAGATCAGACTGTGTGTGCCTCACAACATCATCTTCAAGCCCGAATCAGCAAAGTTAGAATGTCAAACTTGCAAGGTAATAGATCTGATCTATTATATTTTACATACATTAGATGTAGCATAGAAACATGTTGATATGATCAACATGTAGTTCTTGCTCTTTATATTTTAATTTTTAATTTAATTCTATGTAATAATCATATAATAGGATCATAGATATAGAGATTCTCTAGTTTTATAAGATAAATTTTGATTTATTTTAGTCTTCCGCTGTCTGATCTTGAAAAAGTTTCAAGATCTAATCCTGAAATCCTAAATCTGGTTCCTTCAATTAGTATCAGAGCCAGGTTGTTTATTATATGATTATTTATACATATTTATATAATTTTTTAGATTAGATCTAATTTATAATTTGATTGTTAAATTAAAATTAAAATTTTTAGATCAATCATAAACTGTAGGTTGTCCTGCTGTAAGGTTTACCCCTTACAGTGCAAAGATTGACCTAGTTCGTGTAGATCTATCTTTAATCATAAATTTGTTAGATATGATCTAGATTAATTTATGATTTATTAAATTTAAAAAATATTTAAATCTAAAATAAAATCAATTTATTAATAATTTCGTACAAAGAACCATCATATATTTGTCTGAAAAATTTACATAGTTTAAAGTTGAAATTATTTCAATTATATGAACCTGTTTAGATTAGATCTAAAGTAGTTTCATGCTTATTTCATTTGATTTTGATTATGAATCAAACATGCAACTTGATTGGTAGAACCATATTATAAAAATATTTTATAAATATAAAATTATTTTCGAAATGTCGAACCCCAATCCTCAGCCCAAAACTTAATTGAGAATTAAGAAGTTATTTGATTAGGTTCTAGGATTGTGAATTGAAGAACCTAAGACACAAACCATAACATATTGGGTTAATGAGTTAGTAAGAATTAGGTCCATTAATTGGGTTAGACCTAAGGTTAGATTAAAGATGGACTTAATTAGAGGATTGACTAAATCTAATCAATTATTGTCTTAGATTAGGTCATGGATTCTCTAGATCAATTAAATAGTTGTAGTTGGTCAAGTCCACGTCTTTAACGAGAATCAAATAGACTTGATTCTTGACTAAGCAGTCTAGCATGAACTGTTAGGTTGATCTAATCGAAACTAATTAAACCAATTGGTGTCTAAGGTAAACCAAATCGGTGGTTTTTAATTGGCAGCCTGCTTACCTGATCATTTCTGATGGTGTCTAAGGCAAGCTTTGGCAGATCCTCCCACCGATTGAACTTACCTGACCTCTTGGTGAAATTATGTTTTGATCGGATCACTTGACTATTCGAGCTAACCCATGTCAGCTAGGTAAATCAATGTGACTGATTTAGGTGCTCCTAGACCAACCCATTTAATGGTCTCCCTTAAGCTGACTTGATGAAACCAATGGGAGGATCATGATAAGCTAGTTCATCTAACCTCCTCCTCTAAATCAATCAAATCTTCTAAAATTATTAGATCCTTAAAATAAAATAGTTATGGTGATAACTAGATCATAGCCTCCCATTAAGTGGATGATAATGGGTCCATCAGTTGGATAATCATTGGAGGCCCAAAGGCCTGGTGCTTATCGGTTGATGGAATTGTCATTCATAATATGATTTCTTGACTGCATCTTTCTAAATAGTGGTTAAGTTAGCCAACCAAAGTTGGACCTAATCATTCATTGGCTAGATGGGCCAAGCATGGTCATGTTAATGATTGGACCTAACCAGACCTTTTCAGTGGAGGCCAAAGCCTACTGATTAGGGATTGGGACAAAATTAAAATTATTAGAAATTATTTAGAGAAATAATTAGTTATGAACCTACCCTTAGATGTACATGGGTTGGCCAACCAAAGTTGGACTTGTGTGCAGTCTAAGTGAATTCTAATACCCACTAAGGAATTAGGATAATTTCTCGAATTGGAGGTAGAGGCTACCAATTCGAATAAAATAGTGGGAGAAACCTTTTGTTAAAGTCTAAACTTTTAGGTTTAATAAATCAATTATTAATTAGGTTATGATTTTTCTTTATGCAGATATGGCCACTTCCATATCACTCCGATCATTATTGGACAATGATAAGTTGGTGGGATCCAACTTCGGTAGTTGGTACTGAAAGTTGAAGATAGTCCTGGAGCATGAACAGATCCTATATGTGATAACAGATCCTGCACCTGAGGAGCCAACTGTCAATACATGTGAAACAGTCAGAGACACTTATCAGAAGTGGCTTAGTGACTGAACCACGGTGTGCTGTATCATACTGGCTGCCATGAGCGACGAGTTCAGTCCAGATTTGAGATGACTCAGCTAAAGGACATGCTTCAAGTGTTGGAGGATTCTTTGGCACACCTGATGACATAGAGAGGCACAAGACTAGTTGTGCCATCTTCAATGCCAAAATACGGGATGGTGCCTCTATCACTGATCATGTATTGTACATGATCGAGCTGATGGAGCGTTTGAGCAAGCTCAGCTTTCCTTGTATGAGCAACTTGAGAAAAATGCAATACTGAACTCACTGCCCAAGTCTTATCTCCCATTCCTCACTCATTATAGAATGACAAAGCCTGAAGTAAACTACCACGGGTTACAGGGGTTGCTTCAAAACTTTGAGAAGGATCACCAACTCCACAAGGAGTCGGTGAACTTAGTGGGAGGTTCGTCTTCTGGTTCTCGATCCTTTAAGAAAGGAAAGAAGAACAAGAAGAAGAAAGTAAAGAAAGTACAAGTTCAAGCTGGGACATCAGTGCAGGACCAGACCAGAAAGATCAAGCCCGATAAGAGTCAAACTGAATGCTTCTTTTACAAAAAGCGAGGGCACTGGAAGAGAAACTATCCTCAGTACATTACCTCCCTGGACCCGAATAGGCAGAGAAAGAAGCAAGCTGTTGCTGGGCAAGGTATTTATATGATAACTTCTTGCAATTTCTCTATTTGTGATATATCTGACTGGGTATTGGATACCGATAGCCCTTACCATATTTGCAATTCATTACAGGAGTTGCAGGTCAGTAGAAAATTTGAGCAAGGCGAGAGGTTCCTGAACGTTGGATATGGAAGACCAGTTCCAGTTCTAGCATTAGGAATCTTGAAACTTGTATTTGAATTCCTGACTGTTGTTTTTAATGATTGTCATTTCTGTCTCAATTTCTTTTTAAATATCATTTCTATTGGGTATAAAATACCCCCCAGCCGAAGTTCATGACAGGAGTGGCCCTCCGGGGGTTCTACCGACTTCCGACCTGCAGCGACATCCCCCCAAATCTCTCTGGCAGTCGAGCCTCCGCAACACTCTCAAGTTTTGCCAACGGATAAGCCCCCACCAGCGTCGATCGGATTCTTCACGGCGGACGGACTCCACCCAAGCTTCCACGATGATCGACCACCTTCTAGACTCCATCTGGACTCCTACGGAGCCGGACTTTGTCCCCGACTTCAACTATAGGTAGACTCCGTCCGGACTCCTACAGGAGCCGGATTTCATCGCCGACTCCAAATGCAGGTAGACTCCATCTGAACTCCTACGGGAGCCGGACTTCGTCTTCGACTTTAACTGCAGGCAGACTCCATCCAGACTCCTACGAGAGCCAGACTTCTCCCCGACTTCAACTGCAGGCAGACTCCATCCGGACTCCTACGGGAGCCAGACTTCATCCCCGACTTCAACTGCAGGTAGACTCCATCCGGACTCCTACGGGAGCCAGATTCCATCCTCGATGCCAAATGTAGGTAGACTCCATCCGGACTCCTATGGGAGCCGGACTTCATCCTCGACTTCAACTGCAGGTAGACTCCATCCGGACTCCTACGGGAGCCGGATTCCATCCCCGATGTTGCAGGTGGATTCACCCTGGACTCCTACGGGAGTCGGACTTCGTCCCCGACTTCAACTATAGGTAGACTCCGTCCGGACTCCTACGGGAGTCGGATTCCGTCCCCGACTCCAAATGCTGGTAGACTCCATTCGGACTCCTACGGGAGCCAGACATCGTCCTCGACTTCAACTGCAGGCAGACTCCATCCGGACTCCTACGGGAGCCGGACTTCGTCCCCGACTTCAACTGCAGGTAGACTCCATCCGGACTCCTACGGGAGCCAGATTCTGTCCCCGATGCCAAATGCAGGTAGACTCCGTCCGGACTCCTACGGGAGCTGGACTTCGTCCCCGACTTCAACTACAAGCAGACTCCATCCGGACTCCTACGGGAGCCGACTTCATCCTCGACTTCAACTGCAGGCGGACTCCATCCGGACTCTTACGGGAGTCGGACTTCATCCCTGACTTCAACTACAGGTAGACTCCATCCGGACTCCTACGGGAGCGGATTCCGTCCCGATGCCAAATGCAGGTAGACTCCATCCGGACTCCTACGGGAGTCAGACTTCATCCTCGACTTCAACTGCAGGTAGACTCCATCCGGACTCCTACGGGAGCCGGATTCCATCCCCGACGCCAGATGCAGGCAGACTCCATCCAGACTCCTACGGGAGCCGGACTTTGTCCTCGACTTCAACTGCAGGCAGACTCCATCTGGACTCCTACGGGAGCCGGACTTCGTCCCCGACTTCAACTATAGATAGACTCTATCCAGACTCCTACGGGAGCCGGACTTCGTCCTAAACTCCTATTGCAGGTGGACCTCACCCCGAACTCCTACAAGGACCGGACTTCGAGCCCCTACTGTAAGCGACCCGCTCCGAGTTTCTGCTACAAACGATCTACTTCGAGCGGTCCGCACTGGATTCCCACTGCAAGCCTTTGGCCGAGCTACCATCGAAGGTGGATTCTGCGGATTCCTTTCGGATTTCTATAGTAGACAGGCCTTGGCTGAAACTTCTCGACAAATGATGCCCAACCGGGCTTCTACGGAGGATCAGACTACGACCGAACTCCGGTCGACAGGCCTGGACCCCCTGGCAGGCCGCAGTAACGGCCACGGCTCTGCTCCACCTCCTGCGATGGATTCCGCACGGCCCCATCACTCTCTGGCAGGCCGCAGTAACGGCCATGATTCTGCTCCACCTCCTACGACGGATTTCGCACGGCCCCATCACTCCCTGGCAGGCCGCAGTAACGGCCACGACTCTGCTCCACCTCCTGCGATGGATTCCGCATGGCCCCATCACTCCCTGGCAGGCCGCAGTAATGGCCACGACTCTGCTCCACCTCCTGCGATGGATTCCGTGCGGCCCCATCACTCCCTGGCAGGCTGCAGTAACGGCCACGATTCTGCTCCACCTCCTGCGATGGATTCTGCACGGCTCCACTACTCCCTGGCGAGTCGCGACAACGAACGCCGCTCCACTATCCACAACAGACTCCACGTGGCGAGCCATGGTAACAGCCACGACTCCATCCCACTATTCTTCATAATAAATCTCTCCTGGCCCCGTGCGGCCCATGACCAGGCGGGTACGAACGTCACCATCAATCCGTTGCTCGCTCCGCCTATAAAAGGGGACCCCAGATACGTTATTCTCTAAGCTCTAATTACTCTCCCAAAAACTCTGCTAAAATTTTCATTCGAGCACTCCATTCTTGTTGAGGCAGAGAACTGACTTGAGCGTCGGAGGGTCTTGCTGGAGCAACCCTAACTCCGATTTAGACTTCCCTTGCAGGTCCCGGCGGCGACCGCGACTCCCTCGACTCCAGCTTCTCCGACACAGACGGATTTTTGCACCAACAGGATTGACGCTAGAGGAAGGGCTGTGTCTTCGCAGTATCCTTGTTCTTAAAGGAGCGCTCAACGGGATCGCCTCCGGTCAGCTTTTCCGACGTTTTCTCCTCCTTCCCTTGCTAGGTCCTCACCCGATGCCTCCCCGCAAAGCATCCACGCGACGATCCACATCCTCCACAGCCAGATCTCAGGCTCCGACCTCACCTCCTGTTTTCCAGCCTCTTCCCCCTCCTCCGGCTACGACGGTTGGTGCGGAACAGTTTGACTTGCAGACCCAGCAGGTCAAAGGCCTCGCTGAAGCGGTGCAGGCCATACAGCAGCAGCAACAGCCGCAGACGTCAGTACAGCTGGAGAGAATATCGTCGGAACTTCAAAATTCGACGGTGGGACAGGCCACTTGGGTCAGTCGCCCCGTCTTTCCTGGAAAGACGAATCTGAGGGTGGAGAACCCTCAGTCGAATCACGATTCCACCCCTGGGAGATCTCTACCCCCATTCTGCCAGAGGACCCTCGAGACCCGTAGTCGAGAGAATTTCCTGGATCGGAGGCTCCAGGAGATGAACCGGTGGATCGAAGAACTCCGCCACGCTCCCCCCGCTTATGGTGAGGACATTTTACTGACCCTCCCTTTTTTCAAATGATCATGCAGGAACCGATCCTGCCAAACTTCAAGCTCTCTCAATTTGAGAGCTACGACGGGACTTCAGACCCAGTTGACCACCTGGAGGCCTTCCGGACAATGATGTGCTTCACGGCACGTCTGACATCATTCTGTGCGAGCTTTCCCATCCACCTTGAAGGGAGTGGGAAAAATTGGTACTCAGCACTGAAGCCAGGTACCATCTTTTCCTTTGATCAGATGAGCCACCAATTTGTGGCTCATTTTGTTAGCAGCCGGCATCCCCGGAAGGTTCGGAGTCCCTCATCAACATCAAACAGAGGGAGGGGGAGTCCATTCGGGCCTACATCAACCGTTTCAATGTCGCCGCGCTGGAGGTCCAGAACTTGGACCAATCGGTAGCGATGGCCGCTTGAAGGGCGGCCTTCAGAAGAATGACCTCTTGTTCTCTCTGGAAAAGAAGTACCCCAGGATTTTGCTGATCTATTGGCTCGGCCGAAGGGTACACTCGAGCAGAAGAAGCCTTCAAAATGAAGGATGAAGAGACTGTGAAAGAGCGACGGCGGGGGAACCGAGTAAGCCCGCAGTTGAAAAAGGGCCAAGAGAAGCTCGGCCACGCTCTCGAACTCCTCTCGGGCACAGGCGTGCCCAGACTCCTCCCCGAGCACGCAGGCAGGGAAGTCCAGAGCGGCGGGCTCGTCGGGGCTCTCCCCCAGGAAGATTCCGTAGCATGCCCCCCTCAACGCATCCAAAACCCAGGTGTTGATGGAGGTCAGAGAGCAGCTCCCGAGGCCAGAGAGGATGTGCACGCACCTCGAGAAGCGTAATCCCAATAAGTTCTGCCTCTACCATCATGACCACGGCCATGACATGGAGGAATGCATTCAGCTCCGAGATGAGATCGAGGAGCTCATCCATTGAGGTTGGCTTGATAGGTTCATTCGGCGCCGA
>NC_026000.2:36341381-36391663 GCF_000442705.2 Elaeis guineensis | reverse complement strand
TAATATCTAACTAGAAGTAGAAAAAACCATAAGGTTAGATTCAATTACGAGCATACCGTTTGAAAGGTTTATCATCCTTCTTAGTCTTTATGCTCTCCAGATAGAGTGGATAGTTCTTTCTTCAGTAGCCTTTAACATCATAGTGAAAATACTTTTCCTTTGCTTCAGCCTTCTTTGGAACCTCCTTCTTTGGCTTGCTCTCTTTCTTCTGCTACTTAGCAGATTTAATCTTCTTCTTCCAACTAGACTTTCTTTTAGAAGAAGTCTGCTCCACAGTGAGAACAGTGCTCCTTGAACTCTTCAAGGTTCTTTTCATAGTGACCAACATGTTGACCAATTCGGGTATAGTGCAATCGAGTTTGTTCATATGAAAATTTACAATAAATTGACTATATGAACTCGTAAGGGATTGAAGAATCAAATCCATCTATAATTCTTTTTGCATATTAAGTTCAAGCTTTTCAAGCTCCTCAATATCCTTAATCATGTCATACAGTACTCATGGACTGACTGTCCTTCACACATCTTCAAATTGAAGAGTCTCTTAGATACTTTGAAGCATGCTATATGGCTCTGCTCACCATACAACTCTTGTAGATGAGTTATCATAGCCTTGACAGTGGGTATATGCTCATGCTAGCTTTACAACTCATTTGACATAGAAGCCAGCACATAGCACTTAACCCGACTGTCCTCATCCGTCCACTTTTCATAAGCAGCTCTTCGCTCAACAGTAGGATAATTTGGTAACACTATGGGTTTCTGGTCGAGTACATGACCTAATTTTTTAGAAGTTAGGATAATCCTGAGATTTCTTAGCCAGTCTTTATAGTTTGTTCCGATCAAATGATTGGATTCAAGGATGCGGCTAGAGGGTTTGAGGCTGACATTTTTTAACTGCGAGAGTAGAGATTAAAATTAGACTTTTATACTTTAAAAATTTATTTACTTTTAGAGACTTTAAGATGCAAACAGTGACTCCCACTAATTTTTTGAATCCCTCCACTCCCCTAATGGAAAATAAAAATCCTAACGCGATAAAAGAATTTCTAGTGGATGCCGCCATCCACCGATGCCATGTACCTCACCTAATAATTATTGATAACATGCACAATGATACATAGATCTCTTTGCCCAGATGCTTCTCTAAGCATGTTGCAGTGACTTGGTCTTTAAGTTATGTTGGCTCACCTAATAGTTAATGACTACACTCCTTAGTTAAGCCCAATCCACTATTTATAAGTAGGTGCAAGGCCATCATTGAATCCCTCACCTAACGGTTATTGGACCCAACTCCATCCTTATGTTGAAGCAACTCTTTGTTAATAGAGTGGTTGCATGTTTTCGGTGTAACTGAACCATATAACTAATCGAGAATAATCAACACCAGTAGCACGCCTACACATCTACAATGATGGAAGACCTATGGACTTAATATTTATGGGGAGGTTTAAGTTTAGATTTCATCTAATCAATCATCATATGACTGATCTAATTGACATGGGCTAAACCAAAATGCCAAGCAACCTTATTAAAGACCCAATCTTTCAAATTGGTCAAATAAATGGAGATCAATGGGGGTCCCTCTGTTGCTTTCCTTAGACACTAATAAATTGATCAGATTAGCTAATGAAACTAATTAAATAGCCACCTTTTAATTGCTTGCCTTAGACATCGATAGGTCAATTGGTCCAAATAGGTTGGCTCAAGTGAATCATGCTCAAGCCATTAAGCTGAATTATATGCTTAAATTAATCGATTCTACATATGAGATTTAATCGATTTGATCAACAATAATTGTATAATCATATAACTTAATTAATCTAGCTCCAATCAATACTTGACTTGATTTGATCAATTACTTAATCAAATTAAACCCATTACGTTCAAATCAAAAATCCTAGATGCAATCTAATTACATGACTTAATTTTTGATTTTCTCATAACCAAAACCCTTATGCATAAACATAAATTTCAGATTTCAAAATTAAATTTTAGATCTAAATTTTTTGTATAAAAGATAAGTTTAAATTATGAAACTAATTTTTAGATTTAACATACAAACATATATCTCATATATGTATGTAAAATTCAGATCTAAATAAACTAAAATTCTGATCATAATATGATATTATATATCTCATATACAAATCATGAATCAAATTAAAAATAATTTTGTGACCTAAATATGTAATCATATATCTCATATATGAATCATAAATTAAGTCAAATAAAATTTTAGATTTATGCATGCATCTACATATTACATAATTATGAACTAGAAATCATTCTAGAACAAAATTCAGATCTATGCATGTTTTCACATATCAATTATATATTTTATAATTAAATCTAAAATAAATTTAAAATTTAAAATATTTATCTATCCATCTCATATATCAAAAAAAAAATAGATTTTAATTTTTTTTTCAAAACATGTATGTCAATTTCATGCATATGAAATTCGTGGCTCTGATACCACTATTGAAATTTCTATGTCGAGACATGCATGTATGTTTCAAAATTTTTTTTTTCTAAATATGGTAGTGAAATAAAAGATTAAAACTCTTTTTAATTTATATCATGCATGCATAAAACATTAACCACAAGGATCTACTTCATATGCTGAAGTTGAATATGTACTGAAATTGAATATGTGATCGAATCGTAGACCTGTTTCACAATTTTTTTCTTCAAATCTGAATCTGAAAGAGAAGAGGCTCTCTCTTAGCCATGCAAGTGTCTAGCCTATATGGGTATCTACTCAGGATCTGTCTGAAATAGTCCTCTTAAAATTAATTTTTTTTCTCTAAGAAAAATCAGTCTGTGAATATGAATGAAGCCTGGATCGCGATCAACTTTTTGATCCTTTTCTTAATCCTTTTCTTCTCTTCTTCTCTTGCTTTTTCTTCACTAAATTATGAAGCAACTAGGGACTAGAAACTAGTAATCAAGTGGAACACCCAAACCTCTTTTGGGTGTGAAGATGGAGGACGTCCAAGATTATGGACATTGGACCTCTAAGTGAGAAGAGAGCGGAGAAGAAAAGAGGGGCGTGGGGCCCTCTTAAGGGGCCATGGGGCTGCTGGTTGAAGTACTTAGGGACCTTAGGGGAGGCTCCTTTAAATAGGTATAAGGTTTGAATCCTATTCAAAATCAAACAAGTACTTAATACAAGTCCTACTTGCATTATGTTTCGTTATTCCTTTAGTTATTTGACTTCCTTTAAGAAATCAATTAGGAGCCAACTATTGAACCCCTTGCACTTACAAAAACACATCCCACTTTGTACCCATGGGATGCCTAAAACTGGTCCCACACGCCCACTAATTGATGGACATGCCCAACTTGATCAAATCAAGTGGCACCCAATCAAAACTAATCAAGAAAATTAATTAAAGACTTAAACTCTTAATTCATTTGATCCAAAACCTTAGACACCCAACAATTGGAGCACAATAAATCTAATTTATTTAGATTACTAGCAGGTATTTAATTTAAATTAATCTTATGAATAAAAAATTCAAATGTAAAGAAAAAATTGGATCCAACCATGTGCTAGTAAGGTTATCATGAACCTAATAGGATTTCTCTAAATCCAATTTAGACTTCATAAGTCTAATTACTTATTTTAGGTCTAATCTCTTTGTTATGTGATGTCATAGGTTCAAATCTATCTAGTAGTGAGATATATAATGATTTCTATCATTGTATCATTGAAACTCTTTTCAATGGGTCGAAACAATTTTCACTCTAATTCATCAAAGATTGTCAATCCTGAGCAATTCTAGTGAGCTCTCACAATCCACCAGTGACATCTAGTAGTATATAGTGGCAACCCAATAGAATCAAAAATAAATCTCAAGGTGTAGTTAATGTGTGATTCAATCCCTCCATCGTGTGTTTTGACTAGATGGCAGGTCTTGGATAAATCATCAAACCTCATCACCAGTCACATGATAAATTCGATTAGCTCAAGTTCAATTGTGAACCTTATGAAAACTTTTTTTCATCAATCACACAGCTGTGGCTATAGACTCTCGGATTTAGCCTCTCAAATTTCATAGGACTACTACTTTCTATCAAGATCGATAGATCCCACCTTGATGCGCATCCTACTCCTACAGTGGACCAATTGTCACCAACATCCACTACAAGGGCTCATTAAGACCATGTTTATGTGTCAGTCAAACTTCAGCAATTTTATTATGAGCAATCATACCATTATAGGTCAAAAGATCATTCACACAACTACAGCATCGAGACAATCACTGATGATCAAGTAGAAATCACAGTGATCTCTTGTATGGTCACGCTCAGTACTAGTTATTCTCTAACAATTATCCATACTCGTCGCTCAGTATCTCTACACTATAGATCAGAGACTCATCTATCCCGAAAGAAGCGATCTGTGCGTCGGTCTATCTGGATCGATCACCATCCTCATGATGATACTATGATTGAAAGTATTTAAGAATTAAATATATATCCTTAATTCTCAATACTTTGAGTATATGTATCGAAATGTTAATTCCATGGATGATTCAAGGACACATCACACTTGAATAAAAATTAAACTTATCCTTTTATTGATCAAATCAATGTATTAAGTATAAAATTGTATCCTAATTTTATTATAATGTGTCGGCCATATTAGCTTCTAGGACATACATCTAACAATCTCTAACTTGGACTAAAGTCAATTGGCTACTAGTCAAAGTCCCATCTTCTCAAAGTGGACTTTCATTTTTTGGCTAGCTCAATTGCTTTGTCAGCGAGTCTACCACATTGTCCACGGATACTCTTCGCACCTCAACATGTTTCTTTTTGAAGTAGTCACGTATGATATGATATCATCATTTGATGTGCTTTGATTTTTGATGAAATCTCGGCTCCTTAGCAAGTGCTATGGCTCTATTATTGTCGCAGTAAAGTGGTATGGCATCTGATGCCATAACCCCAAGTTGTACGATAAATTTTTTGAACCAGAAGCCTTCTTTTGCAGCATTTGAAGCAGCGACATATTTAGCCTTTATGGTTGAATTCACTATGATGAGTTGCTTAAAACTCTTCCAACTGACTGCACTATCATTGCATATGAACATAATCCTGACATAGACTTTCTATCATCAGGATTAGACATGAAGTCTGAATCAGTATACCCTTCGACTTACAACTCAAAACCTCTTCTAAAGACCAAGAATAAATTTTTAATTCTTCTCAAGTACTTAAAGATGTTCTTCACAGCTATCCAGTGCTCCTCACTTAGATTTGACTGATACCTGCTCATGACACTCACAGCGAGGGCAATATCAGGTTGAGTACACAGCATGGCATACATAAGGCTCCCTATGGCTGAGGCATAAGAAATCTTACTCATACACTGAACTTCCTTAGATGTGGTCGGATACATCATCTTGGAAAGATTAATACCATGCCTAAGAGGTAAAAGTTTTCTTTCAAAATTTTTCATGCTGAACCTCTTTAGCACTTTCTCTATGTATAGCTTTTGTGATTGGCCTAGCATCCTTTTGGATCTATCCCTATAGACCTTTATTGTTGAGAATAGTGTCCCAAAGCCAATCGTCAGCCTGTTGACGGTTGTGCTCCTTTTGTATTAGTATATAAATTATAAATAAATAAAAATTATTTTGATATCTTTTATCATAAATTATTTCATCTTCTAATGAACTCCTGTGTTGTGGTGAAGTCCTTAGGACTATTTAGACTCAACAAAGGAGGATTTGTCGTTTAGTCCTTAAATCTGTTCGCGACCAAATGATACGTTGTTACCAAGGACAACAATGTTTATCGAGCATAGGTCATTGTGTTCCATATAGATTGGTTATTCTCTTAACCAAGGAGTGTGGAGACACTGGTATGGCATATAGGTGTGATGTAAGGGTACATCTGTACTGAACGTGATCGACTCCAGAGCTATCTCTGCTGTCAAAATTTGCTCTGATGGGATATGGGTATAAATGTCCCTCCGACCTGAGACCACCATGGTGACTTACAAGCAACTCACTGTACTTAGGCACTGGACTACCTAAATTTCTAATTCAGTGACGGAAGGATGCTGGGTGTAGTCAAATACTTGACTTGTCGGTGCATGTGTCAAGATGAAATTGACCACTCCAGTTCAGGAGCTGTGTACAGTCGTATTTCAATTTAGCAAAACCTTGACCAGGGTTGTCCTAGTGAGGAGTCACAGGATTGTTTGTGTTGAGCACGACTCGGATGATCTAATCAGGGTTGATAGTTTAACCCTGAGTCATCCTAAACACAGGAGTCAAAAGGGATGAATTATATAGTAACCATATTCACGTAGGTTCTGAGTGTTGCGATTGTGACTATTCGACCTATCCAGACATCGGATACCATTGCTAAATGGTCACTTCGATTAGTACAGGAATTGGTTCCTATGCTACCGGCTTAGGTTCGAACTTGCGGCACACACATTAGAGGTTCCTATCTGATCTGATGGCTGATGAAGAGTCCTAATATTTGTGGACTATGAATCATACATGTCTGGGACTCTGTGATCGAGAATCAAGATTCTCTGATCATGAGTCCCACACATTTTGGGTACCAGGGTCAAGAGTCCCACTGGTTTGGGACTCTTCGATCAAGGTTTCATATCGACGGACTTTGATACCCGATTGCCCATCAGATTTGAACTCAGTATTTATGAGAGGTTTAATTAGTGATTTGATCATTAATTAACTAAATTTGATTGAGTAATTATTTTGGATCAAGTCCAATTGAATTAGATTCAGTTGGGTTTGACCCGATTAGGTTAAGAGTTGACCTAATCGTCGAGATAGTTTGGTCCTTGATTTGATTAGGATTTTATTGAGCCTAATTAAGCCTAATTAAGTTGGATTTAATTTAGTCTAATTGTGCTTAACCTATTTTGATGAGGTTGGTTCAATTAAGATTAAACCACCATTTGAATTTGAATCCCTGCATCACCTCATATCTCTGCGCCCATTTGAATTCACGAGAAGAAACTTCTTGTAAATTTTCTCTCACGCAAAGCCCTTCCCATGCCCACTCTTGTGCACCAATCTCTGGATAAAATTGATTAGTTAGCCATTCAAATTCAAAGCATGTTTGAATTTGAATGGATAACTTATCCATTACGCCTTCATGCTTATCCATCTTGTGCGCCACTTATCTTACACGAGAAAAAGTTTCTCGTGAAACCTTTCCACGCACAAAGCAGCCATGCACCTTCTCTTCTCACGCCCAAGTGGATAGGGATGAGTTGGTTTGCATTTGAATTCAAATTTGATTTGAATTTAAATATGTAACCACTTATCTTTATCCTCTCACACGGATAAGACACGTTCTACGTTGTTTTAAAAAGAGGAGAAGGATGGGGCATGCGTAGAAATTTTCTGAGTGAGAAAGTGGGGTGTGAGGAACCCTTGTGCATGAGTAAAAAGTCTAAAACTTTTGAGAGAAAAAGAAAGAAAAGAAAGAAAAGTGGGTGCAGGGTTTTTCAGTGAGTTCCCTAGGGTTTCAGCCTGTGGTTCGGGAAGTGAGAAGGTGAGCTACGAGTGTCGTGAGCCCACCAAATTTTAGGGAGAGATTTATCAACCTCTCAAGCACATTTACTGATGATTTAGAATATTCAAGGAGTCGACAGACATCGACCGAAGGAGTTCAATCAGTATCGACCATCGAAAGGGCTCTACAACAAGCTAGCACTCGTGAGGAGCCGATCAGATCAGAAGCTTTGTGTGGATGACCCACAGAGGCCAGACATACTGTGTGGCTATGTTGCGACAATCAGATCCTTCCGACGGTGATCAGATTACAGTGATCGACTACCCGCACAAAGGTATTGTATTCTGAACACAGAACAGTAAATTATTTACTGTTCAAATTTGAATTTCAAATTTAAATGTATGCATGCTATATATCATATTTAGATCCTAGTGTGGGGTAAATATATGTTAATTAATTAGATTAATTAATTATTTTCATAGTAAAATAGTGATTTTGAAAAAGTTTTAAAATTATCATTTTACCCCTGCACTCAAATTTCGCATCAAATGGTATCAGAGTAGGTTCTAAGATATGATATATAAATTTGCATGTATAGATTAAGTTGTAATCTAAAAGTTTAAATTTGAAATTTAAAATTTAAAATTTAAATTTTGAAAGTTGTTCAAAATTCAAAATTCAAACATTTGAATTTTGAATTTTGAATTTTGAAATTCAAAATTTAAAATTTGAATTTTGAATTTTGAAATTCAAATTTAAAAATTTAAAATTCAAAATTTGAAATTTGAAATTTGGTTGAAATTTTAAATTTGAAATTCAAAATTTGAAATTCAAAATTTGAAATTTAAAATTTGAAATTTAAAATTTGTTTGAAATTTGAAATTTAAAATTTAAAATTTGAAATTTAAATTTTGAAATTGGTATATTTAGATATACTTGATCCAAGTAGCAAGTAATCTAATTAAGTTGGTTGCCATGGCCGTCCGGTCATAGGAGAAAAGTAAGGTTTAAAGGCCCTCTCCTCCCATTCGATGGAATCTCCTATGGCGGTAGGGGTGCCGCTGTAATTATATCCCATGCAGATGAAGCAGCGAAAGGACTTAATTATAAAGGTTCAATTATAAAATTTATCATGAATATTGTTGGTGCAAAAATCTGCTTGCGCCGGAGAAGCTGGAGTCGGAGAAGCCGCGGTCGCCGCCGGGACCTGCAAGGGAAGTCTAAACCGGAGGTGGGGTTGCTCCGGCAAGACCCTCCAATGCTCAAGTCAGTTCTCTGCCTCAACAAGAATGGAGTGCTCGAACGAAGAATTTAGCAGAGTTTGGAGATAAAAAATGAGCTTAGAGAATAACGTATCTGGGTCCCCCTTTTATAGGCGGAGGAGGCAACGGATTGATGGCGACGTTTGTAACCGTCTGGTAGTGGCCGCCCATGGTCAGAGGAATTGATTGCGAAGGATAGTGGAGTAGACACGTGGCTATTGTTACGGCCTGCCACGTAGAGCCAGTTGCAGGTAGTGGAGCGACGTCCGTGGCCGCTAGCTGTCAGAGAGTAGTGGAGTCGCGCAGCACCTGCCGCAGAGAGTGGAGCAGAATCGTGGCCGTTGACACAGCCTGTCAGAGAGTAATGGGTCCGCCGCAGGGGGTGATGGAGCCGCACGGAATCCGCTACAGGAAGTGGAACAGGATCATGGTTGTTATTGTGACCTGCAAGGGGGTGCGGACCTGTTGATTGAAGCTTGGCAGCGGTCGCAGTTCGGCCTCTGTAGAAGTCCGGGAGGGGTCCTCCTGTCGGTTGGGGTCGTGGGTGGAGTCCGACTTCCGTGGGAGTCCGGGCGGAACCCTCTCAGAGCTGAAGCTGCGGGCGGGGTCCGACTCCCGTAGGAGTCCAGGCGGAGTCCTCTGCAATCAAAGTTAAAGGTGAAGTCCGTTTCCCGTAGGGGTCCGGACGGAGCTTACCAGCAGTTGATACCGAGGTGGAGCCCGGCTCCTGTAGGAGTCCGGGCGGAGCTGTTCTGCAGCTGATGTTGGAGGCGGAGCCCGGCTCCCGTAGGAGTCCGGGCGGAGCCGACTGCAATCAAAGTTAAAGGTGAAGTCCGGCTCCCGTAGGAGTCCGGACGGAGCTTACCAGCAGTTGATACCGAGGCGGAGCCCGACTCCCATAGGAATCCGGGCGGAGCTGTTCTGCAGCTGATGTTTGAGGCGGAGCCCGGCTCCCGTAGGAGTCCGGGCGGAGCCATCTGCAATCAAGTTAAAGGTGAAGTCCGGCTCCCGTAGGAGTCCGGACGGAGCTTACCAGCAGTTGATACCGAGGCGGAGCCCAGCTCCCATAGGAGTCCGGGCGGAGCTATTCTGCAGCTGATGTTGGAGGCGGAGCCCGGCTCCCATAGGAGTCCGGGCGGAGCCATCTGCAATCAAAGTTAAAGGTGAAGTCCGGCTCCCGTAGGAGTCCGGACGGAGCTTACCAGCAGTTGATACCGAGGCGGAGCCCGGCTCCCGTAGGAGTCCGGGCGGAGCTGTTCTGCAGCTGATGTTGGAGGCGGAGCCCGGCTCCCGTAGGAGTCCGGGCGGAGCCGTCTGCAATCAAAATTAAAGGTGAATTCCGGCTCCCGTAGGAGTCCGGACGGAGCTTACCAGCAGTTGATACCGAGACGGAGCCCGGCTCCGTAGGAGTCCGGGCGGAGCTGTTTTGCAGCTGATGTTGGAGGTGGAGCCCGGCTCCCGTAGGAGTCCGGGCGGAGCCATCTGCAATCAAAGTTAAAGGTGAAGTCTGGCTCCCGTAGGAGTCCAGACGGAGCTTACCAGCAGTTGATATCGAGGCGGAGCCCGGCTCCCGTAGGAGTCCGGGCGGAGCTGTTCTGCAGCTGATGTTGGAGGCAGAGCCCGGCTCCATTAGGAGTATGGGCAGAGCCGTCTGCAATCAAAGTTAAAGGTGAAGTCTGGCTCCCGTAGGAGTCCGGACGGAGCTTACCAGCAGTTGATACCGAGGCGGAGCCTGGCTCCCATAGGAGTCCGAGCGAGCTGTTCTGCAGCTGATGTTGGAGGCGGAGCCCGGCTCCCGTAGGAGTCCGGGCGGAGCCGTCTGCAATCAAAGTTAAAGGTGAAGTCCGGCTCCCGTAGGAGTCCGGACGGAGCTTACCAGCAGTTGATACCGAGGCGGAGCCCGGCTCCGTAGGAGTCCGGGCGGAGCTGTTCTGCAGCTGATGTTGGAGGCGGAGCCCGGCTCCCATAGTAGTTCGGGCAGAGCCGTCTGCAATCAAAGTTAAAGGTGAAGTCCGGCTCCGGTAGGAGTCCGGACGGAGCTTACCAGCAGTTGATACCGAGGCGGAGCCTGGCTCCCGTAGGAGTCCGGGCAGAGCCGTTCTGCAGCTGATGTTGAAGGCGGAGCCCGGCTCCCGTAGGAGTCCGGGCGGAGCCGTTTGTTCCGTCGTCGATTCTGCTTGGGGTTTCGGCTGTGGGTATTTTATACCCAACACTAGTCCCCCTACTTTCGAGTTTGAATTTTAAACGACGGAAGTACAGAGAGAGAGATGGGTACAGCCGGAACCGTCCCTTCGAATCCTGCGCACTGCCGCCTCTAGATATTTTGGCATTTAATGTGTGTACGTCAGAGCCCATTTTTTGGTGAAGGTGACTTGAAGAGTCTTTTCGGAACCCCCATCGAAATGCGATCCCCAAGCATCGTGCACGGAAATCTGCGAATGGTCAACCCTCGATAGCGATGAAGGGGATAAGCGCGACACGTGGCACGCACCGGTTGGCCCAGGAAGACTCATCGCCATAACTGCGCTAGGATCCGTCGGCTATTTAAACCCCTAGTCCTTTCACGGCTTCATCTTGGCGCCCTTCTTTCGCCTGAGGGCCTTGCTTCCCTCGCACCAGCCCTTGCCTTTCTCGGCCCCCCAATCCTTCTCTGAGGTTTCCACACCATGTCCTCTACCCTGGAGGCTGTTCTTGAGGGGATTTTTAGGGATTGGAGGAAGGTGAGGAGGAGAATGGCGTCCGACGAGAATCTCCGTCATTTTAAAGGGGGCTCGGGGAAGAATTCTTTTCAACAACAGGGGTTTAGTAACGGGGGCTGTCGGTGAAGTTATTCTGCCTGCGAATTTCGGAGTAGCAAGGCGGGTGATACCGATCAAGAGGACAGAGCTGCCATCATAAGCCATGACGGGATCCTTGACGCCGTCGGGGCCGAGGGATCGGAGGCGGTCGGCGTCGATGGTGGGGCAGTGGAACTTATTGCGGGGACGGTGGAAGTAGCGCATGCCGACCTTGTCGGAGCATTTTGGGTGGCGGCTGTTGTGGGGCATTCGAGATGAGGCACATCTCTGGCGTCGCTACCACTTCCGAGGTGACTCCGGTTCTTCTTGAAACAGGTCTTCGCTACTGCCGCCGTTGCCCTTACCGCCTCCGGAGATCTATCCCACCCTTTTCCTGCTAGGGTTGGGACTTCGAAGACAGAATGAGGCGAGATGGGGCGAGAGCTGTTACACGCACTGGAGAATGCGACTGAGAAGGACAGAGACGGAGAGAGGAGTTCGTAGCTCGGAGCGGCCTCCGGTTCGTCCTGCCCGAACCGTGCTTGCGAGACTTGCGATGACGTGTATCTTCTTTTTCTTTTTTCCCTGACCCACCGGGTCCTGTAACGTATACTCCTGTTAAATGAAAAAGATATTTTGTTACCTCGTCTGTATCTCGCATTAAATAGTTGTCTGTCGAACTTCTTCATTTTCCTTTCCTCTTTCTTCCTTCTCTTCTTCTTTTCTTTCTCACGTCGTCCCAAGGTCATGGACGAACACTTCTGTTCATGTGGGGTTGTCATTTGTCGAGCTTCTTTTAGGCTTTTATGCCGTTCGAAGATACCCAATTGTCATTCCGTTGATGGTTGCAGGTTTGCTTGGGGCCCTTCAGGCCCGAGATTCCTCCTAGGGCTTGAATTCGGGGATTCGAGCTTCCATTGCCTTCGGGCACTATTTGCTTTCCTTTTTTGCTTGGATTTTTTCTCCGCTGAAGTCGGGGCTAAGTTCGGCTCCCTTGGTAGTCCGAACGGAGAAGCCCTCCTGAAGTTGGAGTAGCCCGGCTCTCGTAGGAGTCAGGGCAAAGTTTTCCTGCAATCAAAGTCATAGGCAAAGTTCGGCTTCCGTAGAAGTCCGGGCGGGGTTGTCCTGTAGCTGATGTCGGCGATGGAGCCCGGCTCCCGTAGGAGTCCGGGTGAAGTCTTCCTTGGCATCGCGGATGGAACCCGGCCCCCGTAGGAGTCCGGGTGGAATCTTTTTTGTCGTTGGAACCCGGCTCCCGTAGGAGTCCGGACCTTTCATTTTGCTCGAGCCGGCGTGAGGTCCTCCTCGCGTTACCAGCCTGGCTTGCGGGGGCACTTTAGGGCGCTGTGGGGTCTCTCCCCCATCCGATCTAAAAGAACCGGGTCTTCGAGTCAGGATGAGGTTCTCCTCCTATTCCTGACACGATTGTGGGGGCACATTGGGGCATTGTAAGGCCTCTCCCCCCATCCGGTCTAAAAGAATCGGTCTTCGACTTTGCTCAAGTTAGGGCGAGGTTCTCCTCCTGTCCTTAACAGGGCTGCGGGGGCACATTAGGGCGTTGTAGGGCCTCTCCCCCCATCCGGTCTAAAAGAATCGGGCCTTCGACTTTGCTCAAGTTAGGATGAGGTTCTCCTCCTGTCCCTAACAGGGCTGCGGGGGCACATTAGGGCGTTGTAAGGCCTCTCCCCCCATCCGGTCTAAAAGAACCGGGCCTTCGACTTTGCTCAAGTTAGGACGAGGTTCTCCTTCTGTCCCTAACAGGGCTGTGGGGCACATATGGGCATTGCGAGGCCTCTCCCCCCATCCGGTCTAAAAGAATCGGGTCTTCGACTTTGCTCAAGTTAGGGTGAGGTTCTCCTCCTGTCCCTAACAGGGCTGCGGGGGCACATTTGGGCGTTGCGAGGCCTCTCCCCCCATCCGGTCTAAAAGAATCGGGCCTTCGACTTTAGGAGGTTGCCCTCTTATTTTTGATACAGTTTGCTTGAATTGTCCCAAGACATATGGGCACTGTTGCCCAGCTATGCAACCCAAGAGGGGGGGGATGAATTGGGTTTCTAAAAATTTTAAGCCCAACTGATTACTTATGAAGAACAAAACAAAGATTTTAATTCAATATTAATTACCTAAAGCAGGAATGCAAGAATATAATAAAGAAATAAAGTGAAGCGATAAAGCACACCACAAACACAAGGATTTATAGTGGTTCGGTGCTAACCTTGCACCTACATCCACTCCCCAAGCTCCTACGTGGGAATTTCAATCCACTATACTTGTATTCAACCCGAATACAAAATGTCGAAAACTCCGACACTAGCTATCCCAAGCTAGTCTACTTATTTTTCGGGTACAAATAAACCCAAAACACTCCGATTTCAGGTTCGGATCAACCTTTTCTTGTTTTGGAAATCCTCCAAAAACAAGAACAAAAACTCACAAATATTAAGATAGTTTAGAGCACAAACTAATACAATAACAGCTCCTTAAATAAGCGAATATAACAATAAAACCACTTTACTCAAATGAAGAAATCCTTTTTGGATTTCTCAAGGTGGATGAACGCTTGAACGAATGCTTGAGAAGAGGATGATCGTTGATTGAAGATCCCTTGAAGGCTTTGAACGATCTCTAGATCAAGGTTGAAACAATAGGCTTGAAAGATCCTCTCTTTGAATGCTCTTGCTTTTCTTTTTCACAATCTCTCGTGTGGATTTTGGATCCTCTTTTCTTTTTCTCTCAAATATCTCGTTGATCTCAGGCTTTTTCTTGCAGATTTCGGATCCTCTCTATTGTATTTGATCTCACGTTTGATCTGCTATTTAATCTGTAATTTCTTTCACCATTTGAAGCATTTTATAGCATTAGAAGCAAGAGAAAATAATTTAGGCAGATAAAGAGCCGTTAGAGCAATTTTAGGAAGCATAAAAGGCAATTAAAATGGGCAAAAAACTATCCATTGAAGACATTTTCCATCGCAGGGGTCGACTCATGAGTCGACTCATGCTTCAGGAGTCGACTCATGAGTCGACTTCTGTTGCAAAGACCAGAGAATGCGTTTTTGGAAATTCTTGGCTCAAATCAGCAGGGGTCGACTCATGAGTCGACTCATGCCTTGTGGGTCGACTCATGAGTCGACTCACAGGTCGTGCCAAGCCAGAAAAACTAGCGTGCCAAGGGGAATTTTTGCGTGCCAAACAGCTCACAGTGCCATGAGTTGACTCATGAGTCGACTCATGCACTTCAAACCTTCATAACTTCAAAAATATAAGTCCAAAAATAATGAAATTTTTATCAATAGTTTACAAATCATTTGTTCTATCAAATGATACTATCAAATCAGGATTTTAGTAAAATTACGATTTTGCCCTTGAAGAGCATAAGGACTTTTTCATTTTAAAATTATTTGTATCCCTTCAATCTGCTTTGTAATCATCAAAATCAATCTAGGAGCAACAATCTCCCCCTTTTTGATGATGACAAAATATTTGAAGAAAAATATTTATGTGAATCACTAATTTCAAAAGAATGCATTATAGGTGTATATGCTTGAAAAGAGTATGATTCTTTTGGCATGTAATATTTATGCAAAAATAGTTTGTCCATTTTCTTAAAGATTTGAAAAGGGTATTAGATCATTTTGAGTTTAAGATATATCAGAGCAAGAGAAAAGAAATAAATTTTGCAATGTATCAAAGCAAGAAAAATAATTTTTACAATGTTATCAGAAAAGATTTTACAATGTATCAGAGAAAATTTCACACTGTATCAGAGCAAATTTTATAATGTATCAGAGCAAGTTAAAAGAAATTTTAGGGAGTATCAGAGTAAGTTAAATTTCTTAAGATGTATCAAGGTAAATAAAATTTCAAAAGTTGTATCACGGTGAGCATGTGTAAAGCATCGTGTTTAGCATTGTATTTTTGATATTGTTCTTTAAATTTTCAATTCATTCATTAATTTCCCATAATTTATAGTTTTGATTGCTTTTTCTTTAAATGCTCATAATTTTTCTTTAATTGCTCATAATTTATGGTTTTGCTTTTTATGGATGGCTTTTTGTTTAATTTCTGTCTGATACCAAATTTTGATACCAAATTTTGTTTAATTTCTCAAATTTTTGTTTAATTTCTCCAATATTTGTTTAATTTACCAATTCTTGTTTTTGATTAATTTCTCTCCCTTTTTGACATCATCAAACATGGTTAACTCTTCCTTTTTCTGAAACATTCTTTAATTTCTTCTCCTTTAGAGTTTTTCACAGATGTTTGCTCCCCCTTAATATAACAATGATCAACAGTAAACAACAACAAAGAGAAGATAATATTTCAACAAGAAGAAAATATATAACCAAAATATGATCGATATCATTACAAAAAGGTAGAAATATAAGTAAAAGATGATTCCATTAAAATCATAATTGTTTCAATACATAGTTCATATTATAAAAATCAACCAGCTAATTGTCAATACATGCCCCCAAAATACAGATCCTAGAACAAAACACTAACACCTAGGATCTAGTAAAGATCAAGACAAGTCATGGATCGGAGTCATCAGATATGGTATGAGAAGCTGATGGATCAGAAATGCGTCCTCTACCCCGTCTGCCTCTGGCACGAGCAGGAGAGCGAGATGAACTGGGAGGCTGAGTACGCTGAGATGCTAAGGACTGAACAGAAAGGGTGAGTCTGATAGAATCAAGTACGTTCAGTGCTCTGAAAACAGATTGAAGTAGAGCAGTGAACTGAGTGGTAGCATGCTCACTCGATCCTCGGATCTCTTTCCTCAGTAACTCATATCCACCTTCTAGTGCTCCTCTGAGCCTGCCAGCCTCTGCAGTGAGGTCTGTGACCTCAATAGTTGACTCCTGTGGCTTGGGATGGGCCAACGCAAGGACTTGCCCCTGCAAGTCAAGAACTCTGCCAGTCAGTCTCCAGACTGTGTCCTCAAGCTGCTGTATCCTGATGGACTGATCTGATATCATCTGAAACACAGTGGAGATGTGGGGAGTAATGGTCTGATCAGAAGAGGTGGCTCCTGGTGCAAAAGAAGTACTACTCCACTGATTAGACAGCAAAGAAGCCACACGCTGTGATATATGCTCGATCTGATCGTCAGCCAGTCTGAACTCTGAATGAGGTGCTCTGCTCTCTGGCTGATACACTGGTGTGGGCATCCTAGTAAATTCTGAAGGACCAGCCTCAGTATCAGGAATGAACTGGGTATCTGGTGATGATGCCCTGAAGTCATGTACAGGAGAAGATGGATCTTCTTCTTCTACTCTGCCTTCAGTTCTGTTCTCAGCTCTTGTTTCAGCTCTATCCTCAGCTCTTTCTTCAGAGCCCTTGATCAACCACCATCAGTCTTTGTAATTTCCATTCGGTGCAGGCTATGTTGGTTGAAAGTATCCACATGAGATAGCTTGGTAGGTGCCTCCCCCTCACAGCTAACTCCAAACCTCCTAAATACTCTAGTAAGGGCCATACCATAAGGCAAGTGTGCCTTGGATCTGTTCAAAGTTTCTCTCATGGCCTCTATCATAAGTGCAGGGAGGTTCAGGGGGGTCTGAGTGATGACATGAAACATAACACAAATATCTCTGCTGGAAAGTAAGTCATGTCTACCACTCCTAGGAAAGAAGAGCTTTGTTACTATCTGATGCAGGACCCTCATCTCAATGGACAAAATTTTTGCTTCCAATTTGTTTAAACTTCCTGAATAAGTTTCTTCTAAGATAATTCTGATCCCCTCTTCTTTAATTGGGAGTTCCATATATGAGTATCCTTCACTAGGCAACTGAAGTATTTCTCCCAATATCCTAGAATCCAAGCAGATATCAATTCCCTTGACAGTTGAAGTCACTGACCCACTTCCATAAAGTAGATTCTGGTAGAATTCTCTAACTAGGTCAACATAGGTGACTTCCTTAAGGGAGCAGTAGAGTTCCCATCCTTGGTTTTTAATCTTACTTGCAAAAGTAAAGCCCTCTTTCTCAAAGAACCGAAAATCTATATTTTTTCCGGTTTCGACTTTTCTATCGGAAAGAGGATTCACACTGGGGCTTATGGAGGATTGAGAGGGACCTTGAGCAGGTACTGAAACTGGAGTGGGAGCACTGGAAGACTGAGCATGCCTTTTCTTTCGGACAATTTCTTCAGGCTCACGGATTGACTTTCTTCTTTGGGGAAGTTTCATCTTCGGAGCCATATTCAATAAAGTAGCAGGCAAGAAGACTTGGAGGAATACTTGATTGAGTGGAGAAGGGATCACAAGAGAGTAAAGAAGGATTTTGGTGGAGAAAAGAAGTGGATTTTGGAAGTTCGGTAAAGTGCTAGGGCACGTTCCAACCGCGCCAAACAATGCGAGAAAGCACGAAAAGTTCCTTTCTAAGATGACGATTTTTGGTGGAGAGGAGGAGGGAGAATTGCTTTGAATTGGATCCTTGGATTTGGAACAAAAAGAATTTGGAGAAGACGGCTTTTGGAAGGAAGACGATGAGAAGATGAGTCGTCTCACGAACAGGGATCCAGTATAAAAAAAATGAACCCGATGGAAGTTGGTGGGATTTACAAGTTTGCCATTGAGTCGACTCATGGGGGTCGACTCATGAAGTTCAGAAAATCAAGAAAAATATGAATAAATTCTAGAAAAATTTAAAATTTTGGGAGAAGGAATTCTGCTCAATGATAAGTTTTTAGAATGATAAATTTGAGCTTTTGAGACCAGGATAGTTGTTGAAAATTGAGCTCTAAGAATATTTGATATCAATTAAGAGAAGTTTAGGCATATGGATCTAGAATTCCTAGATTTCTCCTAATTTCACAGAATCTATCCTCACTAAGGGCCTTTGTAAAGATATCAGCTAATTGATTTTCAGTGCAAATATATTCAAGAATTATATTTTTGTTTTGAACATGTTCTCTTATGAAATGATGTCTTATTTCAATATGTTTGGATCTTGAGTGTTGAATTGGATTTTTAGACAGATTTATGGCACTTGTATTATCACATCTTATTGGTGTTTCATTAAGTTTGATTCCAAAATCTTCGAGTTGTTACTTAATCCACAAGATTTGAGCACAACAACTTCCGGCTGCAATGTATTCGGCCTCAGCCGTAGACAGTGCCACCGAATTTTGTTTCTTGCTAAACCATGAGATTAGGTTAACTCCAAGAAATTGGCAAGTTCTACTTGTGCTTTTTCTATCTAATTTACATCCAGCAAAATCAGCATCTGAATATCCTAATAAATTAATTTGTGAGTCCTTAGAATACCATAACCCTAGAGTTTGAGTACCATTTAAGTATCTAAGGATTCTTTTAACAGCATTCAAATGAGATTTCTTAAGATTAGATTAATATCTAGCACATAAACAAACACTAAACATGATATCAGGCCTACTTGCAGTTAAATATAGTAATGAACCAATTATACCTCTATAGTATTTTAAGTCTACGCTTTTACCTTCATCATCCTTGTCAAGCTTACATGAGGGACTCATTGGTGTGCCAATTGGTTTGCAGTTCTCCATTCCAAATCTTTTGAGTAGTTCCTTGGTGTACTTGCTTTGGGTGATGGAGATTCTCTCTTTTGATTGTTTGATTTGGAGTCCGAGGAAGAAGGTGAGTTCTCCCATCATGCTCATCTCGAACTCTCCCTGCATAAGCTTAGCAAAGTCTTGACAAAGGGATTCATTAGTAGACCCAAAAATTATGTCATCAACATAAATTTGTATAATTAGCATATCATTTTGATTTCTTTTAATAAATAGAGTTGTATCTACATTACCTCTTGAAAAACTATTATTTAGTAAAAATTTGCTTAGCCTTTCATACCATGCTCTAGGTGCTTGTTTTAATCCATATAGAGCTTTATTTAATCTAAAGACATGATTAGGAAAAGCATGATTTTCAAATCCAGGGGGTTGTTCTACATATACTTCTTCAGAGATATATCCATTTAAAAATATACTTTTAACATCCATTCGAAATAATTTGAATTTCATAAAGCAAGCATATGCAAGTAGAAGTCTAATAGCTTCTAATCTAGCAACAGGTGCAAAGGTTTCATCAAAATCAATTCCTTCTTCTTGATTATATCCCTTAGCAACCAGTCTTGCTTTATTTCTAATTACATTTCCATGCTCATCTAATTTGTTTCTAAAAACCCATTTTATGCCAATTATTGAATAATCTTTAGGTCTTGATACTAAGGTCCAAACATTATTTCTTTCAAATTGATTAAGTTCCTCTTGCATAGCATTAATCCAATTATGATCATTTTTAGCTTCTTCAAAAGTTTTAGGTTCAAGATGAGATACAAAAGCACAATGATTAACTACATCTCTAAGTGAAGAACGGGTTTTTACCCCATGCATAGGATCACCAATAATTAACTCCTTAGGGTGGTTGTGAACATACCTCCATTCCTTGGGTAGGTCATTTGTACCTTGAGGTTGTTCTTGAATTTCTTCACCTCTCTCATTTTGTTCGTCTTCTTGATCCTTGTCTTCTGGAGTTGCTGAATCTTTCAGAGTAATCTCCTTCATACCTTCTATTAGTGGATCTGCATCATCAACACCCTCATTCTTCCTTGAAGGAAGATCGTTAGATTCATCAAAAACAACATGTATGGACTCCTCAACTACTAAAGTTTTTTTGTTGAAAACTCTAAATGCTTTACTAGTGGAGGAGTAACCTAGAAAGATTGCTTCATCTGATTTTGCATCAAATTTACTAAGTTTTTCTTTGCCATTATTTAATACAAAACATCGGCAACCAAAAATATGAAAATATGCAATATTTGGTTTTCTTCCTTTCCAAAGTTCATAGGGGGTTTTCTTTAAAAATTGTCTAATTAAAGCACGATTTAAAATGTAACATGCTGTGTTAATTGCTTCCGCCCAAAAATATCTTGGAAGGTTGCTTTCACAAAGCATGGTACGAGCCATTTCTTCTAAGGTTCTGTTTTTTCTTTCAACTACCCCATTTTGTTGGGGTGTCCTAGGAGCAGAGAAGTTATGGCCAATTCCATTTTCATCACAAAAATTTTCAAAATCTTGATTTTCAAATTCAGTTCCATGATCACTTCTAATATTTTGAATTGAAAACCCTTTTTCATTAGAGACTTTTCGATGAAATTTAGTGAAAATATGAAAAGTTTCATTTTTGTGAGCCAAAAAGAAAATCCAAGTAAAATGAGAGTAATCATCTATAATTACAAAGCCATATCGTTTTCCTCCTAGACTAGTGGTTCTTGTTGGTCCAAATAAGTCCATATGTAAGAGCTCTAAAGGTCTAGAAGTTGAAACAGTATTTTTGGATTTAAATGAGACTCTAGTTTGTTTACCTAATTGGCATGCATCACAAATTCTATCCTTTTCAAAATTCAGTTTTAGCAAACCATGGACTAAATCTTTCTTAATTAATTTTAAAAGAGAATGCATGCTAATATGTGCAAGTCTACGATGCCACAGCCAACTAGTCTCATTAATTTTAGCATTTAAGGATACTAGGCATTGCATGTCTAATTTGGCTAAATCATTCAAATCTACCATATAAACATTGCCATGCCTATGTCCTATAAATTTGATGCCATCATTAATAGGACTAGTCACAATGCAAATAGATGATTCAAAAACTACTTTATACCCTTTATCACAGAATTGACTAATGCTGAGTAAGTTATGCTTTAAACCTTTAACTAATAAAACATTCTCAATATAATTGGAGGGAGTGATACCAATGTTACCTATCCCGATGATCTTTCCTTTGCCATTATCTCCAAAGGTGACCATCCCTCCATCCTTAGCATCAAGCGTGATGAATTGTGATTCATCACCAGTCATGTGTCTCGAGCATCCACTGTCAAGATACCATTTCCTGTTTCCTTCTTGGGATGCTAGACACACCTGCAAGCAAAGGTCAAGTTTCTGTCTTAGGTACCCAAGCTTTCTTGGGTCCTTTTAGGTTAGTCAAGATGGTTCCTTTTGGAATCTATATTTTCTTTGTGTTTGCATATTTGTTAATAAGACATGTGTATGATTTATGTCCTATTCTTCCACATTTAAAATAAGTAATATTTGTAGACTTGTTACTTGAATAATTTATATAAATATCCTTCAGAAATTTTTGTTTCTTCAGAGGTTTATAGCCAAGTCCAGCCTTGTCATATATAGCTTTCTGATTATCAAGGATCATATTTAGTTTGTTTGAACTTAAGGTGAACTTATCTACTATAGATTTCAGCTTGTTAATTTCATTCTTTAAGTTTTGATTTTCTTGAATCAAGGTGAATTTTTCAATTGAAAAGTTTTCAGCTTGTTTCACTAAGGACTGATTTGTCAATTTCAGTTCTTTGTTTTTCTTTTCTAGTTTCTTTAATTCATCAATTGAATCATAGAAAGCTTCATGCAATTCTTCAAAAGTAAATTCACTAGTGGATTCAGAAGTTACCTCATTTTCGTGTGCCATCAGGCACAGGTTGGCTTGTTCTGTTGAGGTTTCCTCGTCGGAGCTTGAGTCATCACTCGCACTCTAAGTCGCCATCATTGCCTTCTTTTTGAACTTCTTTGGACCTTTCTTCAATTGTGGACATTCGGATCTGAAATGTCCCGGCTTCTTGCACTCGTAGCATATAAGGGGTTGATCTTTCTCTTTTTCTTTGCTTTGTTCCCCTTTTGTGAATTTTTTTCTCATTCTCTGTTTCCTTTTTCTTAGAAACTTCTTAAATTTTCGGGTGATGAGTGCCATCTCTTCATCCTGTTCTTCATCTTCAGAGTCATCCATTTCATAATCAGGCGAAGTTGTGGATTTGAGGGCAATGGTTCTTTTCTTTTTGACTTCATCCTCTTGATGTTGCTTCATGCTAAGTTCATGAGTCATCAAGGATCCAAGAAGCTCTTCTAGAGGTAGAGTGTTCAAGTCCTTTGCTTCTTGGATGGCAGTCACCTTGGCTTCCCAAGTTCTTGGCAGTGACCTGAGAATCTTCTTTACAAGTTCACTATTAGTATAAGATTTGCCAAGACTCTTCAAACCATTAATTATATCAGTAAACCGAGTAAACATAGCAGTTATGGACTCATCATGCTCTATTTTGAACAATTCATATTTATGTACAAGCATATTTATTTTAGACTCTTTTACTTGATTTGTTCCCTCATGGGTTACTTCTAACCTATCCCATATTTCTTTAGCAGATGCACAAGTAGAAATGCGATTAAATTCACTTGCATCTAGTGCACAATAAAGAACATTCATGGCTTTGGCATTTAATTGTGCCAATTTCTTATCAACCTCATCCCATTCTTTCTCGGGTTTGGTTGACTCCTCATCATTTATAATCTTGGTGGGTGTGTGAGGACCGTTCACTATGATACTCCACATATCATAGTCGAGTGCTTGTATGAATATCTTCATCCGAGCTTTCCAATAGGTGTAATTAGACCCATTGAAAAGTGAAGGTCGGTTTGTAGATTGCCCCTCGGCTAGAGAAGTACCGACATGGGTTGCCATAGATCTTTGGCTCTTTGATTGTTAGATCAAAGAAGGGCTAGAGCACCGGCTCTGATACCACTTGTTGCCCAGCTATGCAACCCAAGAGGGGGGGGGGTGAATTGGGTTTCTAAAAATTTTAAGCCCAACTGATTACTTATGAAGAACAAAACAAAGATTTTAATTCAATATTAATTACCTAAAGCAGGAATGCAAGAATATAATAAAGAAATAAAGTGAAGCGATAAAGCACACCACAAACACAAGGATTTATAGTGGTTCGGTGCTAACCTTGCACCTACATCTACTCCCCAAGCTCCTACTTGGGAATTTCAATCCACTATACTTGTATTCAACCCGAATACAAAACGTCGGAAACTCCGACACTAGCTATCCCAAGCTAGTCTACTTGTTTTTCGGGTACAAGTAAACCCAAAACACTCCAATTTCAGGTTCGGATCAATCTTTTCTTATTTTGGAAATCCTCCAAAAACAAGAACAAAAACTCATAAATATTAAGATAGTTTAGAGCACAAACTAATACAATAACAGCTCCTTAAATGAGCGAATATAACAATAAAACCACTTTACTCAAATGAAGAAATCCTTTTTGGATTTTCTCAAGGTGGATGAACGCTTGAACGAATGCTTGAGAAGAGGATGATCGTTGATTGAAGATCCCTTGAAGGCTTTGAACGATCTCTAGATCAAGGTTGAAACAATAGGCTTGAAAGATCCTCTCTTTGAATGCTCTTGCTTTTCTCTTTCACAATCTCTCGTGTGGATTTTGGATCCTCTTTTCTTTTTCTCTCAAATATCTCGTTGATCTCAGGCTTTTTCGTGCATATTTCGGATCCTCTCTATTGTATTTGATCTCATATTTGATCTGCTATTTAATCTGCAATTTCTTTTACCATTTGAAGCATTTTATAGCATTAGAAGCAAGAGAAAATAATTTAGGCAGATAAAGAGCCGTTAGAGCAATTTTAGGAAGCATAAAAGATAATTAAAATGGGCAAAAAACTATCCGTTGAAGACATTTTCCGTCGCAGGGGTCGACTCATGCTTCAGGAGTCGACTCATGAGTCGACTTCTGTTGCAAAGACCAGAGAATGCGTTTCTGAAAATTCTTGGCTCAAATCAGCAGGGGTCGACTCATGAGTCGACTCATGCCTTGTGGGTCGACTCATGAGTCGACTCACAGGTCGTGCCAAGCCAGAAAACTAGCATGCCAAGGAGAATTTTTGCATGCCAAACAGCTCACAGTGCCATGAGTTGACTCATGAGTCGACTCATGCACTTCAAACCTTCATAACTTCAAAAATATAAGTCCAAAAATAATGAAATTTTTACCAATAGTTTACAAATCATTTGTTCTATCAAATGATACTATCAAATCAGGATTTTAATGAAATTATGATTTTGCCCTTGAAGAGCATAAGGACTTTTTCATTTTAAAATTATTTGTATCCCTTCAATCTGCTTTGTAATCATCAAAATCAATCTAGGAGCAACATCTGCTAAAATTTTTATTCGAGCACTCCATTCTTGTTGAGATAGAGAACTGACTTGAGCATCAGAGGGTCTTGTTGGAGCACCCCCAACTCCGGTTTAGACTTTCTTTGCAGGTCCTGACGGCGACCGCGACTCCCTTGACTCCAGCTTCTCCGACGTCGGTGGATTTTTGCACCAACAATATATATTTCAATCAGAAGGTGATGATTTAATTGATGATATATTAAAAATTTTTTCTAATTATCATCCTACTTTGATCAAAGACTTTTCAAATCATCGATCTATAAGACCACATAGGATGTTCTTGTTAGAAAATAGATAGACTAGCATACATAGATTTTAAAATAATTTTGAAATAGCAGCGAAAATAGATCTAGATTAAAATTTTTAACCCCACATGTAATAGATCTAATCTATATCTATCCAAACCTTGAATCTAGGTCATACATATAATCTGAAATAAAATAAAAAAAATTAAGATCATATCTCAATATCTTGCACAGATTGAAATACACCGCAACTAATGATCGTAGATCTGAAGGTTCTTGAGCTGTACATGTGTTTGATCTCTATAAATATCCATCGAGATAAATCTTGAACCTTTCTTCTCATTCTTGATCCATCTTCTTCAAGACAAATCTCAATCTTTTAGATGTTTGATCAATCGTTAATCTTTGTTCACGATGTCAATACTTGAACTACAGCCTATCTCCTTTTTCCTTGATGTAGAAGAGATCACCCAACACTTGAGTGTGTGGGAAGGTGGGATGCCCAGCCCTAGGGTGTTGGAGAGAGGGAGAAGGAGAGGATGGCATGGAGATCTGAATTCACATTCAATAATTCCACAAACCCTGGGAGACCATCTTTTAAATAGATTTTTTTTGATTCCAAATCAATCTCCAATCAGGCTAAAAAGATTAGTCCTTATCTCATAAGGTCTCTTATCTTTTAATTTGATTTTCTTCTCAAGAAAATCAAACCAATTGGAAAGGCCTGCACGCTATATAGCAAGTAGAGGGGGCGCCCACATCTTATAAGGCAAGATGAGGGGGCACCCACATCTTATAATCCCATAAGGCAAGTAGAGGGGGCGCCAACCTTTGGCACCCCTTAGGGTTTTTATGCACACAAGAGAGGGGGCATAGCCCCTCTCTCTTTCTCTCCATGCCAACTCCAAAGGGGCGTGCTCCCCTTGGACATTTCAAAAAGGAAAAGAGGCATGCGCCTTTTCTCCTCTTCTCTTTCCAAAAATGATCCATACCAAAAAAAAAAAATTAAGGAAGAAAATAAGAAGATTTATTTGCCAACTAATTGGCTTGATCCGATCCTTTTGGGCCCTCAAATAGGTGTCCCTCTAAATCCAAATCAAAGTGGATCTAGATTAGATTCAAAGCTATGGACTTGATCCAATCTTTATCTAATAAGGAAGTCAAGTCTGAAAAAGAATTAGGTTTAACCATGTGCTAGCATGGTTCTCCTAAACCCAATAAGATTTTACTAAATCCTAATCTAATTAGAATTTCATAAGTCACTTGATTAATTCAAGATTAAATCCCTTAATATGTGACCCTATAGGTTCCGTTCTATTTGGTAGTGAGATATATTATGATCTTCATCATAATATCATCGAAACTCTTTTCGATAGATTGGAACAATTCCAACTCTATCTTTTGAGGATCATCGATCATTAAGATGATATCCAATGAGTCCTACAATCCATCAGTGATACCTAGTAGTATGTAGTGGCAACCCAGTAGAATGAAAGTATGAATCCTTAGATGCAGTTATTGTATGATTTAGTCTTTCTATCATGAGTTCCGATTTGACGGAGGTCATGGAGAACTTGTCAGACCCTATCATCAGTTATATGCCAGATTGGCTCGACTCGAGTTTACTTGTGAATCTTATGAAAACTCTTTTTCAATATTCATACTTGCTTTGATCAAAATCTTTCTGAACTCAGTCTCATAAATCACATAGGACTTCTCTTTTTTTATCAAGATCGATAGATTCTATCTAGGAGCATCCTACTCCTAACAGTGAATCTGAATCTACTGTAGCTAACATATACAGCAAGGATTTGAATGGCTAGAGATCAAGAAAATATACAGTCAAACTCAATAGCCTTGCTGTGAATAGTCGATGACACCACAGATTAATAGACCACTCATACCACTACAGCATTGAGACAATCACTGACGAGTGAGTAGACATCGAAGTAGTTTCTCATGTTGGTCACATTTAGTATAAGTTGTTCTCTAATAACCACCTTCACTCTCACTTTAGTATCCCTACACTATAGATCGAGATTCATCTGCTTAGAAGAGAGGTGATCTATGCACCGATCTTAAATAGATTGATCACTATCCTCCATGACGATCCTTTGATCGAAAGTATTTAGAAACTAACTACTAATAATGTATGTCTCAAATTCTCAATACTTTGAGAATATACAAAATCTTTTTGTTAATTTCTAGGACAAATCATGGACACATAAACATGATTGGAAAAAAAATATCCTTTATTAATAATAAAAATATTACAAGTACAAAGTTAAGTCCTGAAATTATAAAATGTGTTAGCCAATAATTAGCTTCTAGGGTACTCATCTAACAAACTCCTACTTGATCTAAAGCTAATTGGCCATATACCTAAGATCCATCTTCTCAAGGTGAGCTTTGATCTTCTACTGGCGGGAGACTTGATCAGTGGGTCCACCACATTCTACATAGAGTCGACTCTCTATACCTCGATGAACTTCTTCTCGAGGTATTCACATATGATGTAAAATCGCTGCTCTATATACTTAGACTTTAGTGAGACTCGGGCTCCTTAGCAAGAGCTATAGCGTCGTTGTTGTCACAGTACAGTGTAATGACATCTGATGGTATCACACGTAGCTCTGTAATAAATTTTTTGAACTAGAAAGCTTCTATAGCAGCTTCAAAGGTGGTGATGTATCCAGCTTTTATGGTCAAATTTATAATGACCGACTATTTGAAACTCTTCCAGCTAACCAATCCTCTATTACACAAGAAAATATATTTCGATGTAAACTTTCTATCATCGACATCAGTCATGAAGTCTGAATTGATGTATCCCTCCATTTTTAGCTCCGATCCTCCATTAAAGATCAAGAACAAATTTTTAGTTCTTTTCAAGTACTTAAGGATGTTCTTCACAACAATCTAGTGCTCTTTATCTGGATTCATCTGATATCTGCTCATGACACTCACGATAAGGGTTATATCAGGTCATGTACATAATATGGCATATATGAGGTTCTCTATTGTCAAAGCATAAGAGATCTTGCTCATGCATTGGATCTCCTCATGTGTGTCAGGACATATCTTCTTAGAGAGATGAATGCCATGTCTAAGGGGTAAGAGACCCTCTTAGAGTTTTTCATACTGAACCTCTTCAACACCTCCTCTATGCACATTCGCTATGAGAGCCCTATCATTCTCTTAGATCTATCTTTATAGATCTTTATATTAAGAATGTAGGAAACTTCTCCTAAGTCTTTCATAGTGAATTCTTTTGACAACCATACTTTGACTGATGTTAGTATGGGAATATCATTTCCAATCAGGAGGATGTCATCCACGTACAATATGACAGTGCTCCTACTGATCTTTTTATATATACACGGCTCCTCCTTATTTTTGATAAAATCAAATATTTTGATCACATCATTAAAGCGAGTGTTCCAACTTCGAGATATTTACTTGGGTCCATATATGGATCTTTACAGCTTTTAGACCTTGTGATCATTATCACTGGATGTGAAATCCAAAGATACTCCATATAGATATCTTTCTCAAGATATCCATTTAGAAAGGCAGTTTTTATATCTATTTGCCAAATTTTATAATGATGAAAAGTTGCAACCGCAAGCAAAGTCTGGATAGATTTCAGCATGACCATGGATGAAAAATTTTTTAATAGTCAATGCCTTCACGTTGACTATAATCTTTCACAACCAGCCTTGCCTTATAGGTCTCTATCTGACCATCCGATCTAATTTTTCTTTTATAGATCCATTTACATGAAGAAAAAGTATCTGATCTGATCAGATTATCAGGGTGTGTTTTGAAAATTTTTCTATTCAAAAGCATACATAACAATTATGGATTATCTTGATCATAGTGGAATAGGAATCAAATCTTCAGAGATTGCTTGAATCCGATGCCTTGCGAGGCCTGAAAGCACAGGCCCTCTACTTCACGCATATGCCAAGCTCCACAGGGAAGAGAGATAATCTTCTTTGCTTCATACCTTCAGAATGGGCAGCAAGGGGAGGGAGAGATCTGATCTCATAGGCTGATATGATCTTGGAAGGGACTCTCCACACCAAAAAGAATGACACCTTGAAGGAAGATGCCAAGAGAGAAAAGCCCATGCCAGTAGGAAAGATGTCTGCCCTTTCTTTCTCACGATGATTGTTGGGAATTTTGTCACACATTTTTTTCTCTAACCAACCGATTGATAAAGGACTTTTCCTTTTATAGGTGAGGCATCCCATATTAGATCAATGTCCTAATTAGTTAGGAGTCCTTGTCCAATAAGAAATTCCACTTAAGAAAGGAGATGTAAGAAAGAAAGGACACCTTTTTTCTTCACGCATGAACACTTTCACCATGCACAATCTTATGGGGTGGAATAATATGAAACCTCCTCTCCTTTTTAGTCAGCTCCCATGAGAGAGAGTTATAGGCATATGGACTCTTTGGTTCCAAACCAAATGATATCTGATTGACTCAATTGATCGATTCAAATCCGATTCGAACCATATTCGGAGAGCCTGTCAATCCTAATCTAATTAGGATTCTAGTCCAAGTCTAACTTGAATTATTAACTCAATTCAAGTCTAATTAAATTAGATCTAATCTGAAATTAATTAGTCCTTGAATTTATTCTCTCATAAATCCCTTAGATCATTGATTAAATTAACATCATCTCCGAAATTAAACCTGAACCTCATGTCTAGTGCTAGCTAGGCATAGTTAACTTGTTTAATCCCATATGACCCTTAACTTAATTTTAATTAAGCTAATCTATCTATTCAATCAAGTCAAATACTTCCAAATTGAACTCATAGACTTGGATCAATTCTTTCCTATATTGCTTGACTTTGTGTGTGACCCATAGGTTCGAGCATTAAGCCGGTAGCATAAAAATTATTTTCTGTACTAGTCAAAGTTATCATCTAGCAATGATTTTTGATGTCTAGATAGGTCGAATATATGCAAGGTAATATTTAAGAACTTACATATATGGTTATTGCATAATTCATCCCTTTGATCTCGAATACTCGAAGATGATCTAAGATTTAACTGTTAACTCTGAATGAGTCATCTACATAGTATTTCAATCTTTCAAATCTATCATATGGATTATCTAGACTTAAGATTTACTCAATTAAAATACAGTGATACATTATCTCCTATAATCCAGAGGGATCAATCCCATCTTGATCCACACATAGAGTTCATAAGTACTTGACTGTACCCAGTAGCCTTCCATCACTACATTAAAAATGCAGATAGTCCGTACCAAAGCACAATAAACTGCTTGCAAGTCATTATAATGATCTCAGATCTGAGAGATACTTATATCCATACACTTTTTGAGCTGCTCTTGATAGCAGAGTACTCTGTAGGTGAGTCACTTGTTCAATGATGATGTACTAATATATATCATCTGTATGCCATACCAATATCTCCATACTCCTCGATTATGAGGACAACTAACCTATATGACACACGATGATCTACACTCAATAAACGTCATTATCCTTTAATGACGTATCATTTGGTCGCGAATAAATTTAAGAATTATTCGATAAACCCTTCTTTATCAATTATCATATAGTTCTAAGGACTTCATCACAACACAAGAGTTTTAATAAGGAGGATGTACATCTTGTGATAAAAATATCAAAATATCTTTTATTTATTCATAATTCATATACAATTACAAAGAGCACAATCATCTAAATGATTGACTTTAGGACACATTTTCTAACAACTCTCACTTGAACTAAAGTCAATTGGTACAGTATCTAATATTCATCTTCCATTTATGTTCATTAAACTTTTTGATTTCAAGGATTTTAGTAAATGGGTCAGCCAAGTTCTCCTTTTCATTGATCTTCTGAAGCTTGACGTCATCTCTGAAGGAACCAGATCTAGGATTTCAGGGTTAGATCTTGAAACTTTTTCAAGATCAGACAGTGGAAGACTAAAATAAATCAAAATTTATATTATAAAATTAGAGAATCTCTAGATCTAAGATCCTATTATATGATTATTACATGGTATTAAATCAAAAATTAAAATATAAAGAGCAAGAACTACATGTTGATCATATCAACATGTTTCTATGCTACATCTAATGTATGTAAAATATAATAGATCATATCTATTACCTTGCAAGTTAGATGTTCTAACTTTGTTGATCCGAGCTTGAGGATGATGTTACAAGCCACACATGTATCCGCCTCTAGAAGTCATCCACACGAGCTCACGAATCACGATCAGAAGTCCTGATCCAGAAAATCAGCACAGTATGCTAGTATTGTGCTGATCCTTCTTCAATGGTCGATTAGATACCTCCTTCTTCTTGATTTTGACTCTTTTAAAATTGAAAAGTAGAAGAAGGAGTTTTAGATGAGACACTCTTAGAAAACTTATAGATGGAGGAAGGGAAGGGATGAACCTAGCAACTCTAGAAGAAGACCCTCTTCTTGTTCTCTTTGCTCTAACCCAAACACTTATTTTTGTGTCTATTAGATCTCCACATACTAAGATTCTTTCTCCTTGATTTTTGGATGCTCTAAAGGTCTCTCAATGCTCTATAATCCACAAAAATTTCATGAAGAAATTTATTTTAAATAGAGAAATATGAAGAGTTCTTGTTTAGATCAAATACCTAATCAAGGATTATCCAAACAAGGCAAGACAAGGGGTGCCCAACTCTTGGGCATCCCCTCCTTCTTTTTCTATCATGGACCATCAGCAAAGGGTATATTATATGCCATAAAAGCCATAAAATCTTAAAAAAAATTTGGATAAAATTAGTGCCATAAGGAAAGAGTTTTGGTTTTCTAAAACTCTATCTCATAGAATTTGAAATCCAAACTAATTCCTACTTTGACTTGATCCACAACCACATTCCATGTAAGAGAGAAAGAGAGAAAAGTTTTGGGCATGCATGAAGACCTGGGAGAGAGGATTTTATCACACAAAATAAGAGAGAGTGGGCATGGGATAAGAGAGAGTGGGCTGGGGGGCTAAGGTGGGCAAGGTGGAATCCTAGTCTTACTAGGATTCAATCTATGACTTGTTCAAATTTGATTTCTCAAACTAAATCAAACTAAAATCAAATCAACCTAATTAAAATAGATCTTAATCTAATTAAGAGCCTAATTTAATCATATTAAATTAAATTTAAATCTGATTTAATTTTTTAATCAAATTAAAAATTAGGTTGACCCAAGTCCTAATTGGACTAGGATTAGTTTTTTCTTGCACTTGGCTTATCCAATAAATCAATTGGACTTGATCCAATCAAGCCCAAACTAAATTTAATTAAATCATATCTAATTATACTTAATCTCAATCTTTGGCTTAATCAAATTAAGCCAATTAGAAATTGAATTACGAATCGATCCTCCTATAACACTTGCACTAGGTTAAATATCAATCGTATTGATTGTTTAACCCTAGAACGATTCTTAATCATTGATCAACCATCCGATCGAATCGTGAACTCTAATGTGTGTGATCTTATAGGTTCAAACCTAAATTGATAGCACAGGAATAAATTTCTGTACCAATCGAAGTGACCATCTAGCAATGGTACCCGACGGTCGGATAGGTCGAATATGTAGAACAACATCCTTAGAACCCATGTGGATACAGGTTCCATATAATTCATTCTCTTGACCAAAATGCTCATAGAACACCTCAGGGTTCAACTGTCAACTCTGATAAGGTTGTCCATATTGTATTTCAAAATATCAAATCTATCTGATGGATTATCCTGATCAAGATTTTGCTAAATTGAAATACAACGACTCATTCTTCTCCAACTTTTGGAGTGATCAATCCCATCTTGATCATACTTGATTCGTAAGTACTTGACTGTGCCCAGAAGCCTTCTGTCACTGAATTAGAAATTCAGTTAGTCCAGTACCAAAGCATAGTGAGTTGCTTGCAAGTCACTGAGGCGATCTCAGGTCTAAGGGACACTTATACCTATACCCATCAGAGACATTCTCGACAGCAGAATACTCTGGAGTTGGTCACGTTCAATGATGATGTATCCTTACATCTCACCTGTATGCCATACCAGTGTCTCCATACTTCTTGATTAAGAAGACAACCAACCCGTATGGCCTACAGCGACCTATGCTCGATAGAAACTGTCATCTTTATTAACAGTCTATCATTTGGTCGTGAATAGTTTTAAGGACTAATCGATAAATTCTCTCTTTATCAACCTAAATAGTCCTAAGAACCTCATCACAACAACGGAGTTCATTAGAAGATGAAAACTTATGATAAAAATATCAAAAATATATTTTATTTATTAACAAATCAATTACAAGGTTGCTCAACCGTCAACAGGTTGACGATTGATTTTTGGGACATATTTTCCAATAACTCTCACTTGTCCTAAAGCCACTCGGCATAGTATTTAATACCCATCTTCGACTTATGGTTGTCGAACTCCTTTATCGCCAGGACTTTAGTGAAGGGGTCGGTCAGATTCTCCTTTCCATCGATCTTCTGAAGATCGACGTCACCTCGATCCATGATCTTCCAGACCAGGTAGAAGCGGTGCCAAATATGCTTCATCCGCTGGTGTGCTTTGGGTTCCTTCGCCTGAGCTATGGCATCAGTGCTGTTGCAGTAGAGCAGGACCGAACCATCGAGGATGGGTGCTACTCTGAGCTCGATGATGAATTTTTTCAGCCACATGCTTTCTTCGCGGCATCTGATGCTGCGATGTACTCTGCCTCACAAATAGAGTCTGCTACAGTATGCTGCTTGAACTCTTTAGCAGATGGCTCCACCATTCAGAGTAAAGATATAACCCGACATGCTTCTGTTGTCATCATGGTCAGATTGAAAGCTGGAGTCTGTGAACCCCACAAGTTTCAGATCTAACTCGTCATAAACCAACCATTGGTCCTTAGTATTTTTTAAATACTTAAGGATGGTTTTAACCATTTCTAGTAGTTTTCTCTAGGATCAGATTGGTATCTACTCACTACTCCTAGTGAGTATGCCACATCTGGCCTTGTACATGTCATGGCGTATATGATAGATCCCACGGTCGAAGCATATGGGACTCTACTCATACGCTCTCTCTCTTCAGGAGTTATCGGACAATCCTTCTTAGAGAGAAATTTTATAGCCTATCAGTAGATAGTCCTTTTTGGAATTCTCCATACTGAACGTCTTCAGCACAGTGTCTATGTACGTAGACTGGGATAACCCAAGCATCCTTTTAGATCTATCCCTATAGATCTTCATCCCTAGGATGTAGGATGCTTCACCCAAGTCCTTCATAGAGAACTGCGATGATAATCAAACTTTTATTCCCTATAGTACGAGGATGTCATTTTCGATTAAGAGATATCATCCATGTACAAGACAAGGAATACCATAACTGGATCATTTGCCCATTTATAGATGCAGGGCTATTCTTCGTTCTTAATGAAGCCATACATTTTGATCACCTTATCAAAATACATGTTCCAACTCCGAGAAGCTTGCTTCAATCCATAAATGGATCTCTGAAGCTTGCATACCTTGGACTCATCTGTGGATGTAAACCCTTCAGGTTGTATCATATACACCTCTTCGGTCAGCTCTCCATTCAGGAAAGCTGTCTTTACATCCATCTGCCAGATCTCATAATTCAGATGGGCAGCTATTGCAAGCATTATTCGAATGAATTTGAGCATTGCCACAGGAGAGAACGTCTCGTTATAGTCAATACCATAATGTTGACGATACCCCTTGGCAACCAGATGGGCTTTATAGGTTTCCACCTTTCCATCTGCGCCCCTCTTCCTTTTGAAGACCCATTTACACCCAATGGGTTTAACCCTTTCAGGTGGGTCAACCAATGTCCATACATCGTTGACCTTCATGGACTCCATTTCAGATTTCATGGCTTCAAGCCATTTCTCGGAATCAGATCTCTGCATTGCATCCATATAGGTGATCGGATCCTCATCGTTCTCATCGAGTTCGATGGGATAACCGTCTTAGACCAAGAAATCATAGTATCTATCTGACTAACGTGGTACTCTATCGGATCGTCTTAATGGTGCAGGTACATTGGGCTTTAGATCTGATCTAATCAAATCTGACTCAGGTTCAACTATTGGTGTCGGTCCTTCTACCTGTTGAACTTCATCAAGTTCAATCTTAGAGACAACGGTTCCTTCACCAAGGAACTTCTTTTCTAAAAAGGTTGCCTTAAGGCTGACGAACACCTTTTGTTTATCAGCATGATAGAAAAAATATCCTTTGATCTCTTTAGGGTACCCTATGAATATGTATTTGTCAGACCTAGGTCCAAGTTTATCTGTAACTAACCGTTTGACATAGGCCGGACACCCCCAGATCCTAAGGTGTGAAAGTGCTGGCTTACGTCCTGTCCATATCTCATATGGAGTCTTAATTACAGACTTACTTGAAACCTTATTTAACAGATAATAGGCCGATTCGAGTGCATATCCCCAAAAGGATATCGGCAAGTTGGCAAAATCCATAATGGATCGGACCATATCTAATAGAGTCCAATTTCTCCTTTTAGACACACCATTATGCTGTGGTATCCCTAGATGAGTCTATTGAGAGAGAATCCCATTCTCTCCTAGATATGTGAGAAATTTATCAGAAAGGTATTCTCCTCCTCAGTCAGACCGAAGAGTTTTAATACTCTTTTCAGTTTGTTTTTCTACTTCACTTTGGAATCGTTTGAACATTTCAAATGAATCCGACTTATGTTTCATCAGATAGATATATCCATATCTGAATAGATCATCCGTGAAAGTGATGAAGTAAAAATATCCACCTTTAGCACTTGTGCTCATGGGCCCGCATACATCAGTATGTATTAGGCCCAAGAGCTTAGTAGCTCTCTCACCTATTTCAATAAAAGGTGACTTGGTCATTTTACCAAGATGACAGGATTCATAGGTTGGAAGTGATTCATAATCACTGACTTTGAAGATTTCCTCTTGAGTCAACCTGTTTATCCTGTTCTTGTTTATATGACCTAGCCTACAGTGCCATAAGTAGATATCTGATATACTATCTAATCTAGGATATTTGCCTGTAGAATATACTACGTTAACAGGTTGTGATAACATATACACACCATTGTTCAAATATCTATAAAAAAAAGTAACACCATTCATAATGATATTACAAACTTGTTTCTTTATTAAAATTTCATAATCATTTTTGGCCAGAAGGCCTATAGAAATTGTTGGTGCAAAAATCCGCCTGTGTCGGAGAAGCTGGAGTCGAGGGAGTCGCGGTCGCCGTCGGGACCTGCAAGGGAAGTCTAAACCGGAGTTGGGGTTGCTCCGGCAAGACCTTCCGATGCTCAAATCAGTTCTCTGCCTCAACAAGAATGGAGTGCTCGAACAAAAATTTTAGCAGAGTTTTTGGGAGAGTAATTAGAGCTTAGAGAATAACGTATCTGGGGTCCCCCTTTTATAGGCGGAGGGGGCAACGGATTGATGGCGACGTTCGTAACCACCTGGTCATGGGCCGTACGGGGCCAGGAGAGATTTATTATGAAGAATAGTGGGATGGAGTCGTGGCTGTTACCACGGCTCGCCACGTGGAGTCTGTTGCGGATAGTGGAGCGACGTCCGTTGTCGCGACTCGTCAGGGAGTAGTGGAGCCATGCAAAATCCATCGCAGGAGGTGGAGCAGAATCGTGGCCATTACTGCGGCCTACCAGGGAGTGATGGGGCCGTACGAAATCCATCGCAGGAGGTGGAGCAGAGTCGTGGTCGTTACTGCAGCCTGCCAGGGAGTGATGGGGCCGCACGAAATCCATCGTAGGAGGTGAAGCAGAATCGTGGCCGTTACTGCGGCCTACCAGGGAGTGATGGTGCCGCATGGAATCCATCGCAGGAGGTGGAGCAGAGCCGTGGCTGTTACTGTGGCCTGCCAGGGGGTCCAGACCTGTCGGTCAGAGTTCGGTTGGAGTTTGATCCTCTGTAGAAGCCCGGTTGGGGATCATTTGTCGAGAAGTTTCAGCCAAGGCCAGTCTGCTATAGAAATTCGAAAGGAATCCGCAGAATCCACCTTTGATGGTAGCTCGGCCAAAGCCTTGTAGTGGGAATCCAGTGCGGACCGTTCGAAGTAGATCGTTTGTAGCAGAAACTCAGAGCGGGTCGCTTGCAGTAGGGGCTCGAAGTCCGATCCTTGTAGGAGTTCGGGGTGAGGTCCACCTGCAATAGGAGTTTAGGATGAAGTCTGGCTCCCGTAGGAGTCCGGATAGAGTCTATCTACGGTTGAAGTCGGGGATGAAGTCTGGCTCCCGTAGGAGTCTGGATGGAGTCTGCCTGCAGTTGAAGTCGAGGATGAAGTCCGGCTCCCGTAGGAGTCCGGATGGAGTCTGCCTACATCTGGCGTCGGGGATGGAATCTGGCACCCGTAGGAGTCTGGATGGAGTCTACCTGCAGTTGAAGTCGAGGATGAAGTCCGGCTCTCGTAGGAGTCCGGATGGAGTCTACCTGTATTTGGCGTCGGGGACGAAATCCGGCTCCCATAGGAGTCCGGATGGAATCTACCTGCAGTTGAAGTTGGGGACGAAGTCTAGCTCCCGTAGGAGTCCGGATGGAGTCTGCCTGCAGTTGAAGTCGAGGATGAAGTCCGGCTCCCGTAGGAGTCTGGATGGAGTCTGCTTGCAGTTGAAGTCGGGGATGAAGTCCGACTCTCGTAGGAGTTCGGACGGAGTCTACCTGCATTTGGCGTCGGGGATGAAATTCGGCTCCCATAGGAGTCCGGATGGAGTCTACCTGCGGTTGAAGTTGGGGACGAAGTCCGGCTCCCGTAGGAGTCCAGATGGAGTCTGCTTGCAGTTGAAGTCGAGGATGAAGTCCGGCTCCCATAGGAGTCCGGATGGAGTCTACCTGCATTTGGAGTCGGGGACGAAATTCAGCTCCCGTAGGAGTCCGGATGGAGTCTACCTGCAGTTGAAGTCGGGGATGAAGTCTGGCTCCCATAGGAGTCCGGAGTGAAATGCACCTGCAACGTCGGGGATGGAATCCGGCTCCCGTAGGAGTCCGGATGGAGTCTACCTGCAGTTGAAGTCGAGAACGAAGTTCGGCTCCCGTAGGAGTCCGGATGGAGTCTACCTGCATTTGGTGTCGGGGATGGAATCCGACTCCCATAGGAGTTCGGATGGAGTCTACCTGCAGTTGAAGTCGGGGACGAAGTCCGGCTCCCGTAGGAGTCTGGATGGAGTCTGCCTGCAGTTGAAGTCGGGGATGAAGTCCGGCTCCCGTAGGAGTCTGGATGGAGTCTGCCTGCAGTTGAAGTCGAGGACGAAGTCCAGCTCCAATAGGAGTCCGGATGGAGTCAACCTACATTTGGAGTCGGGGATGGAATCTGGTTCCCGTAGGAGTCCGGACGGAGTCTACCTATAGTTGAAGTCGGGGATGAAGTTCGGCTCCCGTAGGAGTCCGGATGGAGTCTAGAAGGTGGTCGATCATCGTGGAAGCTTGGGTGGAGTCCGTCCGTCGTGAAGAATCCGGTCGACGCTGGTGGGGGCTTATCCGTTGGCAAAACTTGAGAGTGTTGCGGAGGCTCGGCCGCCAGAGAGGTTCGGGGGGATGTCGCCGCAGGTCGGAAGTCGGCAGAACCCTCGGAGGGCCACTCCTGTCACGAACTTCGGTTGGGAGGTATGTTAACCCAACACCAGTCTTCCTACTTTTGAGTTCGAGTTTCGAATGAAGGAAGTACAGAGAAATTTTCACAGCCGGAGTTGTCCCCTTGAATCCTGTGCATGATCGCCCTCAGATATTTCAGCATTTAACGTGCACGTGCTGGAGTCTTTTCAAATCGGGGCGATCCGAAGGGACCTTTCGAAATTTTTGCTGGTGCGTTGGCCCAGGCACGATGCAGTAATAGCTCTGTCAGCTGTCAGTCACTTTTAGCCGCCTGCTGTGGCGAGTGGGACACGTGGCGAGCGCGGGTCGGCCTGGGGAGATCCGCGATCATTTTAGCGTCAGATCCCAGGGTCTATTTAAACCCACCTTTTTGCCTTCAGGAGTCTCATTCTGCCTGAGAGCTCTGTCGGTGTCTGCCTTCTCTCCGAGAGCCCTGACCCTCTTTGGCGTCCACCTTGGCCCTAAGTGCTCTTCGAGTCATCCCTGTCCTCACCCCTCTGCATCCTTCGGAGCGATCTAGGTTAGTCCCGAAACCTTCGTTTCTCCTCTTGCCATCTAGGTGCCTTTTCTCCTCCATTTTTCTTCTGCCGCATTCCTCTGGTTTGATCCTCCGCAAACCTTTCACCCCTTGCCCCACCTGATTTCTCCAGGATTTTTAGGGCCTTTGTTTGAAATGTCTTCCGGCACCTCCGCTTCTAGTGGTTCTAGAAGTTCATCCATCTCAGTCCCCCAAAACCCCCACACTGTAGTTGAACCCACATCTAGGGTGGGGCTTGTCCTGTTTTTGCGTCGAGTGCCATTCCCTGTTCCCTGACTCCAGATGAACTTCTACTGATAAGGGTTCAGTATGGGGTTCCTCCGGAGCATGATCTGGAGCTTCCTGGTCCCTCCGACAGGGCTAGCACCCCCCCTCCAGGCCGCTTCTGCCTGTATCAGGAGGCCTTCCGTGCCGGACTCCGGCTTTCGCTTCCACCCTTCGTCGTTGCCCTTTTCCATTTTTTAGATATTTCTTTAGCTTCAGTTGTGCCGAACTCTTTTAAGTTTTTGATAGGGTTCCTCTCCCTTTTCCATGTAGTCGAAGTTCAGCCGTCTCTTTCCTTATTTAGATATTTTTACACCTTCAAGCATCACCCCTCGGTAAAGGATTGGTGGTATTTCTCCCCCCAGTTCGGCAAGAAGAGGTTGCTGAAAGGCGCTCCCTCTTCAATCCATAACTGGAAGGAGAAGTACCTTTTTGTCCACTGCCCGACCTTGAGGCTGGGACTGCCCCCTTGGGGCTCCCCGAGGGACTCTGTCCGCCGGGCTCCTAGTCTGAGGGAGGACGACCTTTAGGCTGCCCGGAGGCTTCTTAGTTACTGGGCTCCTTCCCTTCCCAACCTTCTGAAGGAGCAGTTTTTGTTCAACATCGGCCTGAGTCCCCTGGATGCTGCGAGTATCCTATCTTTCCTTTGCTCTTCTTTTCTCCTGCTCTTCTTTTCTTTCTTTTCTCCCACTTTTTCTCTTCTTTTTTTTTTTTGCGTGCCACTTCTTCCCTTTTCACCCCATCACTGATCTCTTTTTCTTCTTTCTCTCTCTTTTTTTTTCTTAGGAATGGACGCCGAAGCAGCACGGATGCTCGCCACGGGTCTCAAGGCCCACAAAAGAAAAGGCGCCGCAACCTCCGAACCAGCAAAGAAAGCCAGAACGGAGGAGATGAGCTCGGCCGTGCCTGCCCAGACGGCCCTTACGGTCGATGTTCCTTCGAACGCCGAACCTCTGGCTCTCCGGGCATCTTCAAGGAGTCCCCCCACTGAGGTTTTCGCTTCGGGGGCTCGCTTCGAGGAGGCGCCAGGGGTTGAGAGGGGGAGGAGAAGGAAGTCAGTGGCCTGCAGGATGAGTAGCCGTCGAGCCGCCATCGAAGAGTCCCTCAGTTTCGAAGGAGAGCCAGGGGATAACCCCTTTAATGATAAGGACTTGATAAAGCGATTGATCGATGGCTGCATCCTGCCCAAAGTCGTCCAGAGGATTGATCGCGCCGATCCCGAACAGCGTGTTTGGGACTCCTTAGGGTCCTTTCTTGAGGTAAACGGATTTACTTTTTTTCTTCCCCTCGCACCTTTGTTTAATTAATTCTCCAACTCTTATTCTGACCTCCTGGCTGCCCTTGCAGATCGGGCACCAGCTCCTCACCAACATCGAGGCGACGAACCGGGTGAGAAGGGATGCCATCCAGGTGGAGGAGCATCGCTGGACCGAAGTCACCCACCTCCAAGAAAAGGTTGCTGAGGTAGCCAACCTCCAACAGGCCCTGGAGAAAGAAAAGCAGGCCCTGGAGCAAGAGAAGCAGACCTCGGAGGAGACGGCGAGGAAGGCGGAGGCCGAGGTCGCCAATTTGGTGGAGCAGATCCCGGTCCTGGTCTCGGAGGCCAGGGTTCTGACGGTGGAGGAGTTCAAGGCCTCTGCGGAGATGAGGGACCTGAACGTCAAGTTCGGCCAAGAGGCCTTCATTAAAGGATTCGAGCTCTGTCAGGAGAAGGTGGTCCAAAAATTTCTCGAGCTCGACCTCAGCTTCTTAGGCGAGGCATCTGAAGACGAAGCCGGTCCCTCTCCCACTGCTACTACCACCACAGCCCCTCTTCCGAGGACACCGAGCTCCCCAACCCCTACCTCAGAGGTCTGAGACCTCTGACTTTGTATTTTCCTTTTATTGCATTTTTTTTTCTCTCTTGTCTTTAAGAAACATTTGATCAATAAAATCGGGCTTCTCCTTTTGGAGGGCTTCCCCACTCTGCTCCCCCTCTTTTTTTTTTTTTTTTTGCTTTGCTTCCTGCAATGAGATGCGCCTTGACGCTTTTGTCTCCCGATGGCAGTGTCCTGCCGAAGCACTTCCCCTGCCACAGGGAATTCCGCTGAAGTCCATGATCCAACATCTGAAGAAGGAAGTTCATCATCTGACAAAGAGATCAAGGAAGATGGATGGCGAACTCCGCAGGTTGAGGGAGAGCTACTCTGAGGCCACCGTGGAGGCCACCTACTTTCGGAACCTCCACGTGAAGGGGATCATGGAGTACAGCCGGAGGAAAGTGAACTTCGAGAAGGAGCTCGCGAAATACAAGAAGTACGCCAGCAACCGATCTTGGGCTCAAGCTGCCAAGATCAGTTCTCTCAGAGTGGAGCTGTCGGCTGCACGAGAGAGGATCTATCAGTTGGAAGGAAGCTCATTCCGACTTCCTACTCGGGCCGACAGCAATCAAGAATGGTCGAAGAAGATCTCCGACCTTCAGCAGCAGCTCCAGGATGCCGAGGCGAGCTATGACGCATACCGGATCGGCTGGCACAGGCAGGTGGACGAATACATGGGGAAGCTCAGGATGGCGACCGATGAGGTTGCCGCCTTCAAAGGCAGCAAGCTGGAGGGGCTCAGTTCGCCCCCGTCCAGGATTCCGACGAACTCCAATCCCTCAGAAAAACCATAGAAGAGCTATCTGTCGCCCTTGGAGAGGGGAAGGCCGAGCTGCAGCAATTGAAGATCCAGCTGGTATGCGAGCAGCAGGCAGTTAGGGATGCAGAGGCGGAATCCAAAGTCCTGAGAAAAAAGTGTCGAGAGGTGGAGAACGAAAGCCAACAGCTTCATCGGAGATATATGGAAGTGCTGATGAGAGAGAAGGAATTGAAAGAAGAGGTCGAGAGCTTAAGACACTCCCTGACGAGGGTCGAAGTCGAAAGTTCGAGGTCGAAGAAAGCCGGGCCCTCTTAGGGCTCTTTTTGTCCTTTGTTCCTCTAAGTGTCTTCTTTTGTCGCTTGTCTGTTTGTCATCGCCGTTGTCACTGTCGTTGTTATTTTTGTTTTTTTTTTTTTGTCTTCCAGGCTCTGTAACGCACATTTTGCTAATGAAATGAAAAGATCTTTGCTACCTTACCCGTATGTCGTGTTAAATTGTCGTGCACCAGACTTCTTTCATTTTTGTCCCATGCGATGTCAATGTTATTCGAAGATTCTTTGTTCATCTGTGTATTTGGTCGTCATTATCGAGTTTCTTATGCTTTTGGCTGGTTCGGCGTCGACGTCGCTTGGACGTTCCTAGTCATCGCCGTGTCGATTTGCCTTTTGTTCGCGATCGTAGATCTTTCTTTCTCTTCCTCCCTCTTCATAGAGACGAGGTCCTTTGTGCTTTTAAGGTAGTTCCGCCTCTGTTTTTCGTTGGGGTAGTCCGCCGCTGTTCCTTCATATTTCCCTCCTTCTTCTTCTTTCTTGCCGGGTCTCGGATGACCGGACCTTAATTGGCGTCGAGACGAGGTTCTTCCCCTGTTTCTGATGTGATCGGTTTCAGCTCAGGTAAGGATGAGGTTCTCCTTCTATTCCTAATGGGGCTGTGGGGGCACATATGGGCATTGTATGGCCTCTCCCTCCATCCGGTCTACAAAGAACTGGGCCTTCAACCTTGCTCATGTTAGGGCGAGGTTCTCCTCCTGTCCCTAACATGGCTGTGGGGGCGCATATGGGCGCTGTATGGCCTCTCCCCCCATCCGATCTACAAAGAACCGGGCCTTCGACCTTGCTCATGTTAGGGCGAGGTTCTCCTCCTATCCCTAGCATGGTTTTGGGGGCGCATACGGGTGCTGTATGGCCTCTCCCCCCATCCGGTCTACAAAGAATCGAACCTTCGACCTTGCTCATGTTAGGGCGAGGTTCTCCTCCAATCCCTAACATGGCTGTGGGGGCGCATATGGGCGCTGTATGGCCTCTCTCCCCATCCGGTCTACAAAGAACCGGGCTTTCGACCTTGCTCATGTTAGGCCGAGGTTCTCCTCCTGTCCCTAACATGACTGTGGAGGCGCATATGGGCGCTGTATGGCCTCTCCCCCCATCTGGTCTACAAAGAACCGGGCCTTCGACCTTGTGGTTAACAGTCACATTGGGGTTTGTTTTTGTTGTCTGCGGGGTCGTCCCCTGTCGTTACAAGTCTATGCCAAAAAGGGAAGGATGTGCAAGTCTAAAAAAAATCTTGATTTAAAGTGAGATCGTTCACAATACATTTACAAGTTTTCAAACCCTAGGGCTGTGGAAGGTCTGCTTCCTATCAAGATCCTTCGGAGATGGAGTTGATGATCCCAATCGGAGGCCGATCTTCGGGCTGCTCTTCCCTCTTTGGCGGCTCGGGTTGCGGCAGGGCCCTTGACCGATCTTCTCTACCCTCAGGTCGGCGTCGAATGAACCTATCAAGCCGACCTCAATGGATGAGCTCCTCGATCTCATCTCGGAGCTGAATGTGTTGCTCCTAGATTGATTTTGATGATTACAAAGCAGATTGAAGGGATACAAATAATTTTAAAATGAAAAAGTCCTTATGCTCTTCAAGGGCAAAATCATAATTTCACTAAAATCCTGATTTGATAGTATCATTTGATAGAACAAATGATTTGTAAACTGTTGGTGAAAATTTTATTGTATTTGGACTTATATTTTTGAAGTTATGAAGGTTTGAAGTGCATGAGTCGACTCATGAGTCAACTCATGGCACTGTGAGCTGTTTGGCACGCAAAAAATTCCCATGGCACGCTGGATTTTTGACTTGGCACGACCTGTGAGTCGACTCATGAGTCGACCCACAAGGCATGAGTCGACTCATGAGTCGACCTCTGCTAATTTGAGCCAAAAAATTCAGAAATCAGACCTTCTGGTCTGTGCAACAGAAGTCGACTCATGAGTCGACTCCTGATGCATGAGTCGACTCATGAGTCGACCCCTGCGACGGAAAATGTCAGCAACGACTATTTTTTTGCCCATTTTAATTGCCATTTATGCTTCCTAAAATTGCTCTAACGGCTCTTTATCTACCTAAATTATTTTCTCTTGCTTCTAATGCTACAAAATGCTTAAAATGGTGAAAGAAATTGCAGATTAAATAGAGATCAAACGTGAAATCAAAAACAGAGAAGAACAGAAGAGAGGATCCAAAATCTGCACGAAAAAGCCTGAGATCAACGAAAAATTCAAAAAGAAAAAGAGAGAGGATCCACAATATACCAGAGAGATTGTGAAAGAGAAAAGCAAGAGCTTTCAAGGAGAGAATCTTTCAAGCCTATTGTTCAACCTTGATCTAGAGATCGTTCAAAGCTTTCAAGAGATCTTCAATCAACAATCAACCTCTTCTCAAGCATTCAAGCGTTCATCCACTTTGAGAAAATCTGAAAAAGGGGTTCTTCATTTGAGTAAAGTTTTTATTGTTATATTTGCTCATTTAAGGAGCTGTTATTGTATTCATATGTGCTCTAAATATTCTTACTTTTTGTGAGTTTTTGTTCTTGTATTTGGAGGATTTTCAAAACAAGAAAAGTTGATCCGAACCTGAAATCGGAGTGTTTTGGATTTACTTGTACCCGGGAAACAAGTGATCTAGCTTGGGATAGCTAGTGTCGGAGTTTCCGACGTTTTGTATTCGGGTTGAATACAAAGGATAGTGGATTGAAATTCCCAAGTAGGATCTTGGGGAGTGGATGTAGGTGCAAGGTTAGCACCGAACCACTATAAATTCTTGTGTTTGTGGTGTGCTTTATCGCTTCACTTTATATCTTTATTATATTCTTGCATTCCTGCTTTAGGTAATTAATATTGAATTAAATTCTTTGTTTTGTTCTTCATAAGTAATCAGTTGGGCTTAAAATTTTTAGAAACCCAATTCACCCCCCCTCTTGGGTTGCATAGCTGGGCAACAAGTGGTATCAGAGCCCGATGCTCTAGCCCTTCTTTGATCTAATAATCAAAGAGCCAAAGATCTATGGCAACCCATGTTGGTACTTCTCTAGCCGAGGGGCAATCAACAAACCGACCTCCACTTTTCAATGGGTCTAATTACACCTATTGGAAAGCTCGGATGAAGATTTTCATACAAGCACTCGACTATGATATGTGGAGTATCATAGTGAATGGTCCTCACACACCCACCAAGATTATAGATGGTGAGGAATCAACCAAACCCGAGAAAGAATGGGATGAGGTTGACAAGAAATTGGCACAATTAAATGCCAAAGCCATGAATGTTCTTTATTGTGCACTAGATGCAAGTGAATTTAATCGCATTTCTATTTGTGCATCTGCTAAAGAAATATGGGATAGGTTAGAAGTAACCCATGAGGGAACAAATCAAGTAAAAGAGTCTAAAATAAACATGCTTGTACATAAATATGAATTGTTCAAAATAGAGCATGATGAGTCCATTACTGCTATGTTTACTCGTTTTACTGATATAATCAATGGTTTAAAGAGTCTTGGCAAATCTTATACTAACAGTGAACTTGTAAGAAAGATTCTCAGGTCACTGCCAAGAACTTGGGAAGCCAAGGTGACTGCCATCCAAGAAGCAAAGGACTTGAACACTCTACCTCTAGAAGAGCTTCTTGGATCCTTGATGACTCATGAACTTAGCATGAAGCAACATCAAGAGGATGAAGTCAAAAAGAAAAGAACCATTGCCCTCAAATCCACAACTTCGCCTGATTATGAAACGGATGACTCTGAAGATGAAGATCAGGATGAAGAGATGGCTCTCATCATCCGAAAATTTAAGAAGTTTCTAAGAAAAAGAAAACAGGGGATGAGAAAGAAATTCACAAAAGAGGATCAAAGCAAAGAAAAGGAGAAAGATCAACTCCCTATATGCTACGAGTGCAAGAAGCCGGGACATTTCAGATCCGAATGTCCACAATTGAAGAAAGGTCCAAAGAAGTTCAAAAAGAAGGCAATGATGGTGACCTGGAGTGCGAGTGATGACTCAAGCTCCGACGAGGAAACCTCAACAGAACAAGCCAATCTGTGCCTGATGGCACACGAAAATGAGGTAACTTCTGAATCCACTAGTGAATTCACATTTGAAGAATTGCATGAAGCATTCTATGATTCAATTGATGAATTAAAGAAACTAGGGAAGAAAAATAAAGAACTGAAATTGGAAAATCAGTCCTTAGTAAAACAAGCTGAAAATCTTTCAATTGAAAAATTCACCTTGATTCAAGAAAATCAAAACTTAAAGGATGAAATGAACAAGCTGAAATCTATAGTAGATAAGTTCACCTTAAGTTCAAACAAACTAAATATGATCCTTGAAAATCAGAAAGCTATATATGATAAGGCTGGACTTGGTTATAAACCCCTGAAGAAACAAAAATTTCTGAAGGATATTTATGTAAATTATTCAAGTAACAAGTCTACAAATATTACTTGTTTTAAATGTGGAAGAATAGGACATAAATCATATACATGTCTTATTAACAAATATGCAAACACAAAGAAAATATGGGTTCCAAAAGGAACCATTCTGACTAACCTGAAAGGACCCAAGAAAGCTTGGGTACCTAAGACAGAAACTTGATCTTTGCTTGCAGGTGTGTCTAGCATCCCAAGAAGGAAACAGAAAATGGTATCTTGACAGTGGATGCTCGAGACACATGACTGGTGATGAATCACAATTCATCACGCTTGATGCTAAGGATGGAGGGATGGTCACCTTTGGAGATAATGGCAAAGGAAAGATCATCGGGATAGGTAACATTGGTATCACTCCCTCCAAATACATAGAGAATGTTTTATTAGTTAAAGGTTTAAAGCATAACTTACTTAGCATTAGTCAATTCTGTGATAAAGGGTATAAAGTAAGTTTTGAATCATCTGTTTGCATTGTGACGAGTCCTATTAACGATGGCATTAAATTTATAGGACATAGGCATGGCAATGTTTATATGGTAGACTTGAATGATTTAACTAAATTAGACATGCAATGCCTAGTTCTTTAAAGCTAAAATAATGAGACTAGTTGGCTGTGGCATCGTAGACTTGCACATATTAGCATGCATTCTCTTTCAAAATTAATTAAAAAAGATTTAGTTCTCGGTTTGCCAAAATTGAATTTTGAAAAGGATAGAATTTGTGATGCATGCCAATTAGGTAAACAAACTAGAGTTTCATTTAAATCCAAAAACACTGTTTCAACTTCTAGACCTTTAGAGCTCTTACATATGGATTTATTTGGACCAACTAGAACCACTAGTCTAGGAGGAAAACGATATGGATTTGTAATAATAGATGATTACTCTCGTTTTACTTGGGTTTTCTTTTTAGCTCACAAAAATGAAACTTTTCAAATTTTCACTAAATTTCATCGAAAAGTCACTAATGAAAAAGGGTTTTCAATTCAAAATATTAGAAGTGATCATGGAACGAATTTGAAAATCATGATTTGAAAATTTTTGTGATGAAAATGGAATTGGCCATAACTTCTCTGCTCCTAGGACACCCCAACAAAATGGGGTAGTTGAAAGGAAAAACAGAACCTTAGAAGAAATGGCCCGTACCATGCTTTGTGAAAGCAACCTTCCAAGATATTTTTGGGCGGAAGCTATTAACACAGCATGTTACATTTTAAATCGTCTTTAATTAGACAATTTTTAAAGAAAACCCCCTATGAACTTTGGAAAGAAGAAAACCAAATATTGCATATTTTCATATTTTTGGTTGCCGATGTTTGTATTAATAATGGAAAGAAAAACTTGATAAATTTGATGCAAAATCAGATGAAGCAATCTTTTAGGTTACTCCTCCACTAGTAAAGCATTTAGAGTTTTCAACAAAAGAACTTTAGTAGTTGAGGAGTCCATACATGTTGTCTTTGATGAATCTAACGATCTTCCTTCAAGGAAGAATGAGGGTGTTGATGATGCAGATCCACTAATAGAAGGTATGAAGGAGATCACTCTGAAAGACTCAGCAACTCCAGAAGACAAGATCAAGAAGACAACAAAATGAGAAAGGTGAAGAAATCAAGAACAACCTCAAGGTACAAATGACTTACCCAAGGAATGGAGGTATGTTCACAACCACCCTAAGGAGTTAATATTGGTGATCCTATGCATGGGGTAAAAACAGTTCTTCACTTAGAGATGTACTTAATCATTGTGCATTTGTATCTCAACTTGAACCTAAAACTTTCGAAGAAGCTGAAAATGATCATAACTGGATTAATGCTATGCAAGAAGAACTTAATCAATTTGAAAGAAATAATGTTTGGACCTTAGTGAAAAGACCTAAAGATTATTCAATAATTGGTACAAAATGGGTCTTTAGAAACAAATTAGATGAGCATGGAAATGTAATTAGAAATAAAGCAAGACTGGTTGCTAAGGGTATAATCAAGAAGAAGGAATTGATTTTGATGAAACCTTTGCACCTGTTGCTAGATTAGAAGCTATTAGACTTCTACTTGCATATGCTTGCTTTATGAATTTCAAGTTATTTCAAATGGATGTTAAAAGTGCATTTTTAAATGGATATATTCTGAAGAAGTATATGTAGAACAACCCCTGGATTTGAAAATCATGCTTTTCCTAATCATGTCTTTAGATTAAATAAAGCTTTATATGGTTAAAACAAGCACCTAGAGCATGGTATGAAAGGCTAAGCAAATTTCTACTAAATAATGGTTTTTCAAGAGGCAATGTAGATACAACCCTATTTATTAAAAGAAATCAAAATGATATGCTAATTGTACAAATTTATGTTGATGACATAATTTTTGGGTCTACTAATGAATCCCTTTGTCAAGACTTTGCTAAGCTTATGCAGGGAGAGTTCGAGATGAGCATGATGGGAGAACTCACCTTCTTCCTCGGACTCCAAATCAAACAATCAAAAGAGAGAATCTCCATCACCCAAAGCAAGTACACCAAGGAACTACTCAAAAGATTTGGAATGGAGAACTGCAAACCAATTGGCACACCAATGAGTCCCTCAAGTAAGCTTGACAAGGATGATGAAGGTAAAAGCGTAGACTTAAAATACTATAGAGGTATGATTGGCTCATTATTATATCTAACTGCAAGTAGGCCTGATATCTTGTTTAGTGTTTGCTTATGTGCTAGATATCAATCTAATCCTAAGGAATCTCATTTGAATGCTGTTAAAAGAATCCTTAGATACTTAAATGGTACACAAACTATAGGGTTATGTACTCTAAGGACTCACAAATTAATTTATTAGGATATTCAGATGCTGATTTTGCTGGATGTAAATTAGATAGAAAAAGCACAAGTGGAACTTGCCAATTTCTTGGAGTTAACCTAATCTCATGGTTTAGCAAGAAACAAAATTCGGTGGCACTGTCTACGGCTGAGGCCGAATACATTACAGCCGGAAGTTGTTGTGCTCAAATCTTGTGGATTAAGTAACAACTCGAAGATTTTGGAATCAAACTTAATGAAACACCAATAAATGTGATAATAGAAGTGCCATAAATCTATCTAAAAATCCAATACAACACTCAAGATCCAAACATATTAAATAAGACATCATTTCATAAGAGAACATGTTCAAAACAAAAATATAATTCTTGAATATGTTTGCACTGAGAATCAATTAGCTGATATCTTTACAAAGGCCCTTAGTGAGGATAGATTCTGTAAATTAGGAGAAATCTAGGAATTCTAGATCCATATGCCTAAACTTCTCTTAATTGATATCAAATATTCTTAGAGCCCAATTTTCAACATCTATCCTGGTCCCAAAAGCTCAAATTTATCATTCTAAAAACTTATCATTGAGCAAAATTCTTTCACTCAAAATTTCAAATTTTTCTAGAATTTATTTGCATTTTTCCTGAATTTCTGAACTTCATGAGTCGACCCCCATGAGTCGACTCAATGGCAAACTTGTAAATCCCACAAACTTCCCATGGACTCATTGTTTTTAAACGGGAACCTGTTTGTGAGACGACTCATCTTCCCATCGTCTTCATCCAAAAGCCGTCTTCTCCAACTC